>NC_081523.1:16840872-17140872 GCF_030273125.1 Centropristis striata
TGTGTGTGTCTGTGTGTGTGTTCGACACTGTTAGTTTAAGCATTATGAGTGTACTCAGCTGAGCTATTCTTATGGTAATTCAGGAGTTAGGTATTCATTCGGGTGGGCGGCTCTAATGTTTGCTTTGCAGATAAAAAGGGGTTTTTATTACCAGCTGAAGTTCACTTGTCAAGACTAATCTCATTTAAACAGCCATTCTGCAGGACCGAGAGGGCGAGAGGCAGCGGACACATACTACACATCACTCAACAAGTGATTATATATGGTAGCATGGGATTATTGCCTTTTACTATATTTAGAGAGAGAACCAAAGACATTCACCCACTTTGACTCTGAAAGATGTGTGTGCATTTGTTTTAATAAATTAAATCTTTATTTTCTCCCTTGAACTCATCCACAGAAAGCTTTCACATAAGACACTGCAGAAAAACAGGGCTAGGACCACAAACTGCACACATGGTCAGCAACTAAGTCATGCATTATCAACAACTAAGGGCAGGACAGCAGATTTAATTCATGTGTGGAAATGCAGTAAAAAAACATCACAAAAAGTGTCTCTTGGCACCGAAGCTGCACCACATGAGAAGAACTACAAGGGATAGGAATGGAGAACCAGTTCCAAATTGTCTGATCCATTAAAGTCCTACGGCTCTGAGCTATTCTGATTCCTTTGATCGATGCTGTCACGCGCTTCTGTCATTTGTGCCAATGACGTCAAACATCTTGTTGCTTGGAACAAGGAGTGGTGGGGACATGGATCCAAATAGGCTTTTGTAGTTTGGATATCAACATGTGTGTAAAGCTTCTCTCTGGTGATCTCCACAGGAGATGACATGACCTATAAGGTCGATGATGTCAGGCTGCATCAGCACATATACCCTTTGATTTTAGAACATCACTTTAAAACAACAACCAATATCAGTCCACACAAGTGTTTGAGAACCATATTGAAAATATTCTCTGTTCATATTAAAACACCTGGAAATTAATATTACATGACCATCGGGCATGCAGCCAGAAGCAGATTGTTGAATTGTTACTTTGCGAATACGGAACAAACAGTGAAAAGTAATACAGAAGATTTCTTTGCTTTGAGCTAATGCAAAGGTGAGTATTTGAGCAGAAGACTGTCAAGGCAGCGACATACACAGTCACCCATAAAGTTAGAATCATTTAGTTTTCAGACACAATCCTCTGTCTTTGTGATATTTTTAGAAAAAGATTGATTAATGAACTTTTGTGGAGATATACACTTAATCTGTCATAATAAAGCATTATCCTTTGCCCTAAGAAGCCATGGCATTTGGAAAGCATTATCCAGACAAAAGGATGGAATCACAAAAATACATAGGCCTTTCTATAATGTTTTAAGAGATTGTGAGGGAAATTGTGTGAGCGTCATTGTTTTAAAAAGTCTCTGTAGCTGCTCCTGACTTCTTGTTTGTTAGTTTGCTAGATAAAACAGGGTCAACAAAGTTTCCAAAAAGGTTTCCAAAAGTCCAAATTGTTGCAAAAGTTATATGGTTTAAAGCTATATCCTCTCCAGACTAAGTGTGGTGGACATAGCCGGTCACGACCTCTGGTGACCCATGTCGGGCCCCTTGAATCCTTAAACAATAGAGTGTCCCTCAGGGGTCAGGAAGAAGAGAAGGAGTGACAGTGACGAGGAGTAAAACAGGTCTTAGATTGGATTCCTTTTTTTCTGAGATTCTTTTCAAACCACTGACACTAGTTGGACATGACAAAATGGTAAATGAATGTGGTGTGTTTTTAAACATGGCCACTGAGGTTACTGAGATGGAGGAAGAGGTTGGGAGAGATGAAATGAGAGTAAAGGGAGAAAAGGGAGCTGCAGAGGAGTGAGAAAGATTGTTACCTGCATTAAAGAAAGTGCTCTTTAGCATGTGATCACATTGTACCTCCCCATGTGATGAATATCTAATTAGGCTTTTTTCAATATACATTGTAAAATCCAATTAGTCCACACACAAAAAGGAACATTACTCTCCCAAGGTGACAGTAGATTAAAATAGATTGGCAATTTCAACTGATCCTTTAAAAGATGCTTCATCTTACTTTTTTCTCATTACTCTATCACCGTTAAATCAAGCACTGGAATCGCGGTCAAAATTATCTACTTCATTCTATCATAGCCATTCCTGCTTTTAGTTTAAAAAAAAATTAAAATCTGGTGAAATGAAAGTCCAAAATGAATTCAAAGTCTGCCAACAAAACTAAGGTCTCTGGAATTAATGTGGCATCTGCAATCAGTAATGTTGCCAAGTTTGCTTGGCTTTTTGTCAGATATCCTCCCTTCTGGTTCCACCTGTCCTCTGTAATGTAATGCGATTTTATGTTGTTGGGTTTTAATTACTTGCTGTGATTGTCTGCTTGTGCTATGTCTCCTGTACTGTGAATTTATGTTGTCATGGTTTAAGTGCTGATTTTCTGCTTAACGTTGTCCCACTTTTCATGATTCTGACTTTAAGCTTTTCATTCGGCTCATGTTTTGCCTAATCTCCAGTTCTAACTTTATTTGTTGTGTGTTTTATTTTACTGTTTTAATGACCAATTTAACAGCAGGCGGTCGAACAACAGTTAAAAAATTACCCATTCAGCTAACACAGGCACATTTATGTTGATCATTGTGCACTGTCCCCTAGAATAAGTGAATACATAAACTAAACAACAATAGCACTTGCAGAGTACAGACCTCTACCAAGGCCAGTGGTGCATTCATGTGCTCCTCGGATGGTCCCTTTTGAGTTTGGAGCTGTGTACAGACAGTCGATATCCTCTGAATTACATGTACGACCACTTTAAGTCGTAAAACAACAAGGACATTGCAAAGATCTCTTGTATTTCATTGCTTAGAGGGTTTATAGAACGCTTTAATAGCCATATCCAGTGTATGTGTGACAAAGAAGTGTAATGGAAGCGGATTACATGAGCCACAAAATATGATTGGAAACTCATTTTTCCAAATATAATAATAAAATATAATATTTCGAAAGTGAAAAATAATTTTTACATCCACCAGTATTCACCCAGTGATTTAAATGTGCTTCACAATTTAATGGGTTCTTTCTTGTCCCATGCTACACCCTTCCACTAAGTTTCGTGAAAATTAAGCCAGTAGTTTTTCTGTAATCCTGTTGACATGTAAACAGACAAACTGAACTCAAAACATAACCCCACTGGTGGAGGTAAAAAGCTGAGATTGCAGCGTGGAATTTAAAATACATACAGTTGTGGAAAAAATTATTAGACCACCCTTGTTTTCTTCAATTTCTTGTTTATTTTAATGCTTGGTACAACTAAAGATACATTTCTTTGGACAAATAACATGATAACAAAAATAGGTCATAAGAGTATAATTTAAGAGCTGATATCTAAACATATTCCATGGTGTTCTTGAAAATAACCAAAACCATTATCATAAAACCATGGAAAATGTCTAGATATCAGCTCTTAAAACTGAAGTCTTATGAGCTATTTTTGTTGTTATTATATTTGTTCAAATAAATGTACCTTTAGTTGTACCAGGCATTAAGATTAACAAGAAAACAAAGGTGGTCTAATACTTTTTTCCATGACTGTATGTGAAGCCTTCAGATTTTATGTCATTTATGTAAAAAGAAATGTTCATAGATAATCTGTCATATTAACTATTGCAGTCAGTACTCTGGTTTTGTAGCACATGGCCTCTGACTGAATATTTTAGGAGTATTGTCTCCAGATGGCCAGTCCACTCTACATGTACAGTAGCACTTCCAAACACTGTAATGAGGAGCGGTTTCATGCTACAGATCACCTTTATTAGTTGCTGTCTGTGTGTGTGACTGTGACCTGCTTACAAGCAGTTTGGAGCAGAGTTGCTTTGAGGTTGCATCACTCAGACCTGCAACTGTGTTTGCGTGGCTTCCTCACTTTGAGCTAATGCAACTATCAAAGCCGCTGCCGGAGAAACATGCTCGTTCTGCAGCTCGCTTGTGTGAATTCAATCAAACAATCGAGTGTGCCTTCAATCTTATCTGTCTCTCAGTGTACAGACGCCGACACATGACGGGGGCTTTTACAATAAATTCTTTTTTCCCCCTTTTTTTTACTTCTTCCTCTATACTTTGCCTCAAGGAAGCTGCTCGGTGCTTTGGCAGCCATAAACGCCAGTATCACTATAATATAAAAGAGTGATTGTTTTTTTATTCTCTGAAGGCTTTGTGTCCTGCAGAGATAGTGAGCTAGGTGTGTTCTCAGAGAAAGCTATGTGCCTGTGTGTGTGTGTGTGTGTGTGTGTGTTTGTGTGTGCTCTTAGCAATGCTTTTGTTGACTGTGTGAAATATACACTTTTTAAAGTTGCCTTTTGAAGTTGTGGATCCTCAGAGAGAGAAAAGTAAAAAGAGAGAGGGGGAGCTTGGAGATAGTGACAAAGTAAAAGGTATGAGGTGTGTAACAGGACAGGACACACACGGACATGTGATCACTGATACACACACACACACACACACACACACACACTCACTCTCGGCCTCTCAGCAGGCTGCCAGATTCCCTGCTGAACAAGCCAAGGATGAAACCCAAAGCTAACGTGTGTGTTCTCTCTCTGCCCACAGCTGCTCCGCTCTCACGCTCCCTGAGGTGTGTCCCTCATACACACACACACACAAAGTCAAAAACACACACTACGGGGACGAGATAGTGACTGAAGATACAGAAACACACAGAATTTAGTAAACAGAGGCAGAGGATTTGTTTTCCCAGTGCCAGCCTTGTCACCGCTCTCATCATCGCGGAGCCAGGTCACGACCAGAGAGGCATCGAAGATGAACTCGCGGTGAAGCCACAGAGGGAGAGAGAGGGAGAGAGGGAGAGGTCATGACCACTGTGACACAGAAATGAACCCTTGACTGCCATCAGGAGATGGAGCAAAAGAGAGAGAGAGTGAGGTGTATGATGGTATATTGCTAACAAATTAGTTTTGGCTCGTCTTTAGAGATTGGCCATTTTGATTGGCTCCCCAGGTCTCTTTGGCACACAGCAATTAGGAACCACACAACCCCTGCTCTCCACAGAGACAAAAGCTGGAGACGTCGCTCCTGCTCTGCCATGCTGACTGAACCCTGGCTGGCTTCTGGTGAGGGGAAACGTAGAGGAATGAGGATGGACAGCGAGACAAATAAATAGCACTTTCTCATGGTTTGTAGCTAGAAACAAATGGGAAAAACATGGTTCCTTACCAACATAGAATAGAAAGAAATACTATTACTTTGGTCCTTTTGGCAAACTTGGAAGTTAAATGGTGGAAATTTTGACAACAAAATAATTCATGTGCCTCTGGTAAACCGTATCCTCCAGAGCGCCATGTTAACACTTAATATGCACTTAGACTATGTCTAGAAAAAGCTGGCTACCCCTTGGAAGGCTCCCACTCTAGCATTTTTAAGGTCATTATGTTAAAATCCTCCCTCCTGACACGTTTTAAAGTATGAAAAATAAATACTGTTACCAAGGTTTTTCCACATAAAACATTTTTAAGATCTCTATCCACACTCATATGCCATAACAATAGGAAAACACCTCAGTCTCTTGTTCACTGACAACATATTATTTATTTTTTTTAGTATATAAATGTAGTTTTTAGGAGACAGGGATCAGTTAATGACTACAGTATAGTGCATTTGGCTACAAGGACACCTTAAATGTCTTGTAAAAGCACAGTTTTCCATACAAACATATCAGGTTAGATTTGTATCCATTCTGGAGACTGTTTTGTGATAATTATTACCCACTATGGGAAAACCTCATCATCAAGTCATCAGCACCAAGTATGAAGCACACTGTTGCAGCTTCTTTTCTGTTCCAAAATTCCCAAATTCCACCAAAAAGGTTATGGTCATAAATCTGTCTCAACTGCAGTCAAAATAGAATGTAGGAACAGAAATATTTCTGCTGCCAGTTGGGTTGGAAAAGGCAAGGCAATGACTCATGCAGCTGTTGCCTCTGGTTAAGCAGCGTTACTGGGTGAAGACATAAAGGTGAGGCATGGTTCAGAATAAGACGTCGCTTTGTGCCGCCTCATGCACATGGCATTCTCCTCCCACATTTACTAACACCATGTTGCCAGAAAGGGCAGAAAATTACCACATAAAGAGGCAAAACGCAGGTTAATATGTGGTAGCAAAGAAGAGTACAATAATTCAGAGTTATACTATAAACTAAAATGCTGGAGTCTACTTAATTCTGTAGTACTCAATTGTACAACCTAATGTAACATTTTTAAAATAAGCAGGATATAGGATCACCATATTTTTGTGATAGAAATAAAATTAAACTTAACTGCAAATAAACTAGATGAAGAGATAAAAAGAAAGTGGATGGAGGAGTACAGAAGTGCAGAGGGTCTGCAAAAGCTGCGGGAAGATGAAACTTGACATTTTAGCCTCTGTATTTGAACAGCGGCTGGTGTGAGCTTTTCTGACTGATATTTTCAGTGTGAAACATATGCTGCACTGCTGAAGGTGACTGTGGCCTGTGTATGTGTGTGTGTGTGGGTGTGTGTGTGTGTGTGTTGCAGCTCTTGCTCATTTCCAGTCAGAGCACCCGTAGGGCATCACTGTGTGGTCACTGTAGGGTGTCCTCCTGTCCTCCCCTTTCTTCAGCCTCACCATCCTAACCCAATCTGACACGTTCACTGTCCTGCTCTCATGGATATACAGTATGTGACTGTGTGTGTGTGTGTGTGTGTGTGTGTGTGTGTGTGTGTGTGTGTGTCTGTGTTTGTTTGTGTGTGTGTGTGTGTGTGTGTGTGTGTGGGTGTGTGTGTGTGTTTTTTGACTATATATTATTTCTAGGTTCAATCGGTAATATAATACTTAAATAATTAAAGGTGGTTAAAAGTATGTCTCGAACAGTTTACAACAAGTTTGATTTCGTGATTTGAGACTGATTAAGCAATTAACTAATTTTCCATCAATCCTTGTCCGGCACCAGTTTTGCAAATGTGTGGATTTGCGGCTTTTCTTTGTCTTATCTGCAAGTAAACTGAATATGTTTAGATTTTGGATTATTGCTTGGACAAAACAAGCATTCTGAAGAACTTGTGAAATTGGTTGTTATGAGTGTTTTTTTCTGACATTTTGTAGACCAAACGACTAGTTGATCAATCATGAATACAAGTTACAGTTTAATTGATAAAGCGAATGAAAAAATCTAAAAAATTATTGCGGTTTCAGTCCTACTTCTGAACACTGATCTGTTTGTATGAGGACATTTTTAAAATCTCAGCTAATCTATCTAGCATATGAATAGACTTCTTGCTTCAGTTATTTTTTTATTTAAAGGCTACAATTTTACTTCAGCCACTGCTTGTCGTTACAACAAAATCATCTGTAAGTAGCAGTATCAGTTACTGTAGATTAAAGATGGGGCCAAGTGATTATTTTGCAAGTCACAAGTGAGTCTAATCTCTCAAGCCAGACAGTCTTTATTTTTTTATCTCAGACAAGTCCCAAGAACTAAATTTTGAGTTTTGAGTCCTAAACAAGTCACAATGCACTCTTAAACTAACGTAATGCCATTTTAACAACAGGGTCACTGGTGCCAGCTGGTGCTCGGTAACTAGTTAGTTCTTCATGGTTCTCTCCTGCAACTTTATTGGATGCTGTTAAATTTGTTCAAACAAAGTGGATTTGGAAAATTAAGTGTCGACTTGCTGGGAATAAAATTGCGTTTATGTTGGCTGATTCGGGAAATTAATTGATTCAAGCCTTTCAACTTTTTAAATAACATACTTTTTTAAATCTTTGAGCTTGGGGGAAGGTATCAATTATTTTCAATTCCAGAAAGTCCAAGTGAAGCCTTGAATTATTGATATAAAGGTCCATGTCTAGTTGCAAGTTTATTCTGATTGTGTCAAGTTTAGTCATCAAACATGTGACACAAGTCTGATTCAAGTCCAAGTGATGTCTCCAGACCACATCTCTGCTGCACATTGCACAGTATTTAGTGGCTACAGTTTTATTTTGAATAAGCTACAGTTGAAAGCTGAAATTATCGGTTAATCTGACAAAAACTAAAAGTTTGCAGATGCAGTTAGATCTACTTCTGTTCACTCAGCACACAAGACGAACCAGCAGTTTACATGCTGAATGTAATTTGACTGTTGCAAGTTTTTAAACTTTTGTTGATAGAACTGCAAGGCAGGAAATTAGATGTGTTATTGTGGTTAATTAATGATCAACTTTATATATGTGTAAATGTAGTTTTAAAGCTGGTTTAGAGGTAAATATAAACAAGTTAAGCAATCAGAATCGGAAACTAAAATGAAAATGAATTCATCAATCTGCCTGAGAAAATCCTACTTTTTCATTATCATATTATTTCCCCTCTCTTTCCTCCGAGTCCTCCTCCCTCTCTCCACTTCCTCTCCACACAAGGAAAGTTACAGAGGAAGTTCGCACAACTCCTGTGGCTTGGGTGGCTTTTTAAGTGTTCTTTATTCATGTGTTATTTGTTTATGTGGATTAATTATTAAAAATTTGGTGCATTTTACAAAGGTTCAAGTCTGCAGATAATGATTCCTCTCCATTCTCTCCCAATGGGTTGTGTTTGTAATTTTCTTGAATATAAAAGTTGCATAATTCATGTGTATCGGCGGGCCACATCTATTAATTATGTCAGTCTTTTAGGTGCTCGCGTCTTTACCACGTCTTCTTTTCCTTTTATTCTCTCTCCCTCTCTTCTTCTCTTCCTCTCTCTGTCTCTCTATCTTCTTTACCGAATCACAACAGCAATAAAGACATCCGCTGCAGTATTCTCCCCTCTGTTCCTCTCTCTTATTAGTCAGTTCATGAGGGTCAAATGGACTGTGTCCAAGTTTCAACTAGAAAAAGATGAAAGGAAACAGCAGAGAAAAGGAAAAAGTTTGCAGTGGTGCTGTGATGTAAATGCCCTTATTTAGTAATTTATAGAAGAGGGAATTGAGCGCAACTCTGTGGAGATTCATAAACTATTGATGTGTCTAATCTTTCAGATCCTGCCAACATGATGATCATGATCTGTGTTAGCGTGAGATGCTCCCCCCTCCCTCCCTCCTTCTCCTTCCTCTCCTCTCTCCCTCCCCCACAGTTCTTGTTTCTGTCACCCCCCCCCCCCCTTCCTCTTCTCTCTTCGTCTTCACTTTCGCTCAAAATATTCACACTTTGTTGCTCATCACAAAATATCTTGATCAGGTCCGTAACGTCTCATCGCAAAACATCACTCTGAGCTGAAAACAATGGGAAAGTTGGCTGAATTTAACATGAAAAATATGGTCTTGAGGGCCTGCAGAGTTCATCAATGGAATATTATTATATATAGATTATAGATTAAGATAATTTCATAGATTACATCAAGACAGATTTGCCAATATATGGTCAAAGTGGGTTGACCAAAGACAAAACGTGTGCATAACCTCAATATTACTATTTCTGTGCTATCTAAAGTTGTGTTTGGTACCAGCAGTTTCTGCCTGCAAAATAAGGCAAACAGGGAAGGAATCTCATTTATTCTATATGCATATTTATTATATGCTTATAAATATGCCCCTTAATATACATATATATATATATATATATATATATATATATATATATATATATATATATATATATATATAATTTTTCTATGTTGTTCCATAGGTCTTGGCATACTGATGTAATATTCTGGAGGGTTTTTTGACCATTTTTATCGATTCTCGATATGAATAAAGTTGCATAATTCAGCACCAAATGTGTGTAACAAATGGTATCAACCCAAAAATTGCTTTAAAAAAACGTATGGACTTCAAAGGGACATATATTAATGTTTTGAACCCATATACAACTTAATAGGCTTATTAATTAATTAATTAATTAATTAATTAATTAAGTCATGTTTATTAGATATTTTCTGACCAGAACAACTTGACACACAGTGCTGAGCTGCATTTTTAATTAATCTTCAGGTTCACAGCTTTCAGATGATGTCCACCGCTTCTATGTGGCATTTATTGTTGACCTGCTATCTCCCCATAAACATCCACTGCCCACAACTCCCAATTAAAAAAAAAAAGAGCTCTCTACACTAACTGGTTAAAGATGATATTTTTTTATTTAAAATAAGTAAATAATATAACAAGTAAAATTGTTTTAATACTTTTTTATTTATGTTAATACACAGTTGCTCGGAAAGTTGGATTTTTTTTTTTTTATCTCTTTCCATGAAATGGTTTTGACAATTGGATTTATTATTAACAGATAAAGTGTACACCTTCCTAAAATGTCATTAATCAATCTCTTCCAAACATCTCACAATGAAAATGAAACCACAGTTAACAGAGGATTGTGTCTGAAAACATAATTATTCAAACTTTATTGGTGATCGTGTATGTGCATATTAGGTATATCCATAAATATGTTTTAACATATGTTTAATACATTATTATTAATATTATTATTAAATTATTCATTTTATTTCTTTGTCCTTTGTTGTTGATCCAATTGGTCAAATTGCAAAGGAAAAAGAAGTAAGGAAAAGATTCCCTTTGATAATAGACACGGCTGTCTTGATGATGGATCTAATGGAAATTAGATCCATTTAGAATTAAACTAACCCTAACCCTAAAAGGCTTTTTATTTGTTTTTTCTTGCTTGTTTTTACCCCTTAAATCACTTGATTCTGTAGTGATTGATAACTGTCAACACAGGCAGGAAGTAGAGCTACAGCAGTATACTGTGGTATAAAAACTGATGGTCTCATTCCATTTACATTTATCATGTCAATCAACTTTCATTTATTGTACTTATTTGCAAAAGGGAAATTGTTAACACATGCTTCCACTAAAAATTATCTGTTTTCATTCCTTAAAGGGTCATTTCAACTGATTTACTATCATAATAACAATAATAATTGTGTAATTCTGAATACCGTAATACCGTTAAATGTTGTGAATCTTCTGTTATCCTATTGTTAAAAAATCTCACACAGTTGCACCCCTAGTGGCAAGTAAAGTACACTGTCGCTCCTAAAGTTGGAGTAATTTTGTTTCCAGACACAATCCTCTGTTAATTGTGGTTTCATTTTCATTGTGATATGTTTGGAAGAGATTGATTAATAAAGTTTCGAGAAGATATTTTATTCCAACTTTATGTGCAACTGTGTTTTTGTAACAGTCTTCTGTAAATCTCTGCCAATAAAAAAAAAAAATACCAAAAAAGAGAAAATTCTTGTGGTTGTTTTGGTAATTTAAATTATCTAATTTCCGAAAAGTGAGGCAAGAAAAGTAAATAGAACTAATAATCTAATTATATACATCCTATTAAAAATGAATGTAATTCTGCTGTATCTAGTCTCCCTGCTGACCTCTTCTCACAGATCTGAGAAAATGTGACCAGCAAACAGTGGCCCTCCCTTTCTCTTGGCACAAAACAAAGAAAGATGATCTCTTTAACATTCAACTCATCACCTCTGACCTTATCTCACCTGGAATTCAGCTTAAACTCACTCCACTAAGAAACACAATGATTGCAGGAAGAAAAAAATACAAGATGCTTTGTTAAGGGCATGTTGACAAAGTCCAGTTTTCAATCAATGTGAAATATAAATAAGACAATCTTTATATATAAATGCAATTCTTAAAATTGCACCTAGTAATAAAGCACCTTAGCTATTAATGGAAATGGGGGGGAAAAACTGTTTTCTAGACAAATTGTGTTCCTCTCTCTCTTCCCTTCAACAGTTAAAATAATGTGTGGTATAATCAGACACATAACAAAAGCAACAGCAGGAATAGGGATAGAAATCTATGCACATCTAAATAATACAACCATCAGTATACGCCAAATCTCCCAGGCTACAATCTCCCCCCTAAGGGTGCATGCCTGGAGCTGATTTGTATACAAAACAAATCTAATGTATGCTTTCAACACATATTTAACATATGCCACTCACTGATAAATTATTCAAGAAAAGGGACGTAAATTTTTAATCGTCAATGTTTCGTCTTCCCAATAAGTGATGAGGAAATGGGAGGACAATGGGCCCGAAGAGAGGGATGAAAATATTTTGTTGACGTTAATTGAATGTAATAGTGACGTTAATGTCATGTGCGCAGAGGAGCAGTGTGTGGATGTAATTCATTGTATTTTCTTCTGTCTCTATATGTAATGAATCTCGACGGCTTCACTTATTTCTTCACGTTTCTGCCTCTTTTTTCATTTTCTCTCGCTCTCCGAAGCATTTGCAGAAAACCAACACAGCACTGTACACATATAGATACAGTAGAGCAAATGTTCCAGCAACTAATTTTATTACACACACACACACACACACACACATACAGGATATTGCAAAACCCCCCCCCCTCTACAAAACACATGTGGGGGTCGGTCCGAGTCAGTAACCCACATCGGCGCGTTGACTAACACAAGAACTCACCCTGAAGTTGAACCATGAAGGTTAGATGTGTTCAGGAGGTGATTTGTAACACACAGATGAGTCATAATGCACCCATGCAAACTGTTGTTCAGCGTAACAAGCATCCGGATGCATGGCAAAAAAATAAACATAGGCAGGCGCAATAGGACACACAGATGTAAACACATATGTAAATTTATATGCTTATGTACATACACAAAAGACATGCATACACGTATAAATAGAAACACACCTGCCCCCTCGCAGGGAGCCACAGTGAAAATGTTCTGTCAGTCCATCTTTCCTCCAGATGTTAACTGTGTGTTTTTGTAATGCCTTTGTCTTTGCCACAGGCATGTTTACTCACACACACACACACACACACACACACACACACACACACTCAATAAAATGCTCAGACACAAATGTGTGCAGAAATGTCGCAGGCGCACTCATGCAGTCCCTGTGTGTCTTTGCCCTCAGCAAGTTTGGCATGTTACATGCTATCGACAGGAGTGAGGAGAATACGGTAAACATGCCTAACATGATGCCTGTCACAAGAACAAGGACGATCACGTGAGTTTGTCTCAAACAAACAGATTTATTCCTGAGTCAAATATTAGGCTCAATAGGTGTGTCAGTTTTATAGAGTCAAGTGAAAAGATGTGATACAACAAAATGGTCGAAACACTGCAGTCTTGCATGTCAGTCTAATAAATGTTCACAACCTGAACAGCAATAGATACAAAAGTAGATGTAATGCACCAGACAAAATAATCCCCACTTGCATCTTATTTTTCATGATCTACTTTTTTAAAATCCTGGAGGTCCAGATGCAAAACAATTAAATTAATCAGCTAATTAAAGTATAATGCACGAAAAGAGAGTTACCACACTTTAGCACACAGTTCATGCATGGTTGTCAAGTGTTGTTATAGAAATATGTTTTTGTTTTCCTCCCAAATTATCTTTGATGTAACACCAGCTTGCAGGAGGGCCTTTAACCCCTAAACGGTAAAATAATAATAATTATAATAATAATAATAATAATAATAATAATAATAATAATAATAATAATAATAATAATAAAAAGTTTTATTTTAGCAAGGAATTAGCATCAATTAGTCATGGCTGATGTATTTGGCTGCCTGATTCAGTGGATTAAAAAAAAAGAGAGATAAAAGGTCAATCAATCCAAAATATGTTTCAAACCAAAAAAGGCATGCCAAATAGAACAAGCTACTGGAACCGCTTTCAGTCAACAGTAATCGTAAGTTTCTTTTAATCATGACCACGATCGTCCTTCTACTACCAATCCCATCAAAAGCCTGCAGTGAACTCGTCAAGTGTGGTTGTAAAAGTAAGTGGCTGTGGTGCAAGGTGCTCATTCAGAAAGGCACACTGGAATTTCAAAGTGCAAATCTTTGTAGTTGTAAATGTAACAAATAATACAAGTGAGGCTGATAAAGTTCAATTAAATATATGCATGTTATTCATTCTTCAGAATATAAGTACTGTATATGACCTATATTAATATATGTCCGACCGCTAAGGTACTGAATTGGCAATTACGTAAATACATGGCCAAAATGAACATCCATTCAATCAAATAATCATTTAGTGATATTCTCAATAGCTTTAATGATTCCTTGAACCAGAAAATTTATATTTTGACACAAAGATTGTCCTTCGAAGTGGCTTGGAAGATATTTTGGCTCTCATAGACTTTATATGGCTGCCATCGCTAATCCGCAATCTTGATGAAGTGGCTCCCATCAAAAATTGCATGTGGGAAAAAATTGCTGCTTTTGCATGGCTCATGTATTTGGCCGGCCTAAAATGAGACGCCCGATTTTGTGAATTCATAAAAGGAGAGATAAATGTGGATCAATATATGGTCAAAAAGTGGGTTGACCAAACACAACACTTTACATCAGACACACATGCATAAGCTTGATATTACTATTTCAGTGCTATCTAAAGTTGTGTTTGGTACCAGCTGTTTCTGCCTGCAAAATATAGATAACAGGGAAGGAATCCCATATATTTCATATGCAAATATTTATGTGCATATTAATATGCCCCTTAATATACATAAAAAGAGACGCCTGGTTTTGTGAATTCAAAAAACGAGAGATAAATGTTGATCAATCCAAAATATTTTTCAAACTACAAAAGGGATGCAAAATAGAACCAGCTATTGGGAACAAACCTACTGTTTGGTTCTCACTTTCAATCAACAGTAATTGTAAGTTTCTTTTAATCATGACCATGATCGTCCTTCCTCTGTTAAAGCTCTTAACCATAACCACCTTCTATATGGAAGAGCATGACGTTGCAGGTTGTAACTAGTAAGGTATATAAGTGGACCTTGAGTTTAGATTTCCTTTTGTTAAAGTATTTATTTTCCTGAACCTCACCAAACCTTAAACTGCAGGGATTGCACATACACAGATGGTAAGCGCAGACAGAGGTGCAACAAAAGAAGTGATAATGACCTTTTCTCCACTATAACCTTTCCTCCTGCCTTTGTTCTTATTACCTTCACTGCCTCCATCCCTTCATGATTTTCTCTTTCACTAAATGCTTGTCAGGTCTCTCAGTCCTACCCTTGCTTTTCTGTCCCTCTCTGTCACTCTGTCTGTCTCTCTGCCTCCTCTCTCTGAGTAAGAATAAGGAGCAGCAGTGCTATTCAGACCGGTAATTACATTTCTGTCCTTTGTTGGAGCCGAGTGTTATTTTCCATTAATGGCTGGCCATATTATATAAGAGAGTCTTTATGGGAGTGATAATGGTTGGGGACAGTGGAGATGGCGGACTGGCAAGTGTAGCAGTGTTGCTCTTTTTCACAGAAGGGGCACGGTGGAGTTTTCATTAATCCTTGAAGAGTACACACCTAACCCTGCTGACACTGGACACACATGTGTACAGCCGTATACAAGGGACAAAATTACACTTACAGGACACAGATACACTCATATGCACATATGTGGTTACCCCCTCCGTACACATGCCGGGTTCACACACACATCAGCCCCACTCACCCCATTCAGAAAAGCAGAGAAATAGGCCACGGTGATATGCTGATGCAGAGGTTATGCCCACTTTCATGGTATAATTTATTCATCTGTTGTTTGCAAAATGCTGTATGAAATATAGATGGTCTGAGTTTGGCTTTAATGTTTCATACGACCACAACTGTGGGAGAAGTACGGCTGGGAAACATGGCCTCCGCCGCAGCTAAATCACCCCGGATGGATGAAAAGAGGAAGCAGAAGATGACAAAGTGCACTTATATATGTTTACTATATGCACATGTAGTTAAGTATATACCAAGTGTGTGTCGAGGCAGACGGTCGGTTAGCAAAGGGATTTGCATGTTTATGTATTTATGGACATGGAAATAACGAAAACAATAACATTTTTAGATGTTCGATTCATAGTTTTCTTTATTATTATATTATCCTATAATGTGATTGTTTTTGTAATTGTTTTGTAA
This sequence comes from Centropristis striata, assembly GCF_030273125.1. Lineage (NCBI taxonomy): Eukaryota > Metazoa > Chordata > Actinopteri > Perciformes > Serranidae > Centropristis > Centropristis striata. The sequence goes on from NC_081523.1 coordinate 16,856,804, forward strand.
CTTTGGAGCAATCTGGAACAAGAATTTCCTTCGGGATAAATACAGTTCTATCATCTCTTATTTTATCTTAGACTCTGACATAGATTTTTTTTTTTCAATAAAAACCCAAATTATGTCTGTGTTTTGTTTTATTAATTTGTAAACTAGCCAAAAAATATTGGTCGCCATCAACCAATCCCACTGCCACCTGCTATGCAGTTTGACATTTACCTATTATTTGACTTGTCTGTCAACAACATCACAACATATGTGCATTGCAAGGTGGTAAACTGAGTCATTAATAAAACTAACTAGTGCTTGTCTCAGGTATGTAGGTGCATTTATTTTTTTTATTTAGACTTGCAGCAGAAAGTGTTTTGATTGTGGATTGGATGCATTGTTTCATCTGTACATTTATGTGTAAATAGGCTTGGCCTGTTGTGTGTGAATCTTAGTCGTGGATAAAAGGGGTTCTGTGTCAGTGTCTGTTTTAATATATTTGAGGTTTCCTTGCTGAGCTGTGGCAGATGTACATCCTGGCAGTGGCATTCACTGTAGGAGCTGCAAAAATTACCTACATGCAACTGACAGGTCAAACATAACCACTCGATTTGGCTAACTGAACTGAGACAACTGAAACCTCCTAGCAGCTTCGGCTGAACTTTGGAATGCATTTTGCATGCAATTCAATGTAGTCGCACTATAAAGGTATAGTAATAAGATAAAGTCCTACAATAGGTGCGTTTTCCACTATAGTCGAATACCTGGAATGAGTTGGGTCTCCCTCGCCGAAACGCCCTGATATGAATATGAGCCAAAACTGCTGCTAAGCGATTACACAACGATCAAAAACAATACGTCACCTCCAGAGTCTCGTAAATCCCTCTGGGGCCTTTTTTTGTAATAGAGACACGCCGAGTGAGCGGCCATTTGAGAGGGCGTGGCCTAAACTTTCCCAGCGGCCACTTTTTACCCTAATGGAAACGTGCCTAATGACTTAAAACATTACCATTAGGAGAAAAGTACTGCAGCTTAAGAAACGATGCCAATTCAAAAACACAGAGAAACATGTTGCAAATTATAAAATCATGCTGCAGATACATTCTGCAAGTGATGCATGATGCACAGTCAAAAACATGCAATCCCTGAAAACCATAGAATAGCTTTATCCTTAGTTTGTAAAGGAGGAATGAATACCGTATCCAATAACTCTCCACGGACACATTACATATGAGTTTTGTAACAAGATAACAGTCATAATAAGATTAAGTCATCTTTAGGAGCCAGTAGATGTGTCGATTTCTCTGCACAGTTACATAACAGCCAAGGAATTGTATTATTAACATTTACGCACTCATATTTCTTAACACATTCATAGAAGTTGTGAAAACCAGCATCTAAATATTATTGAACATTAAGGGGATATTCTAGTGTTCATGGTGTCAAAGTGAAACATTATGTTACTGCCAGAATTTTCACACGTTTCCTGTTTAAACATGATGTCACCTAAGACGTAAAAAGAAATATAATAATGACAATGACATATCACCCTGAGGAATCAGACACAGTGTAGGTGATATCCATAATGGAGGACTCGTTTTAATGGATGTATTTTGTATTTTAATAACACTATTTAGGCATGATTACATCCGTTATTCCAGCAGCCTTATTTAATCCACAGTAACACCTTTACAGTTACCATAACAGTTGTTTCAGTGTTATTCACAGTATATCTACTTCACTGTATGGATGAACAGCTGAGATGTATGGTTGGCTTATAAATCGACCATAATTGATTGTCTGCAGCTGTGGTTTTCCCATGAGGCCAGAACATGAAAGGATCAATGTGCTTTGGTAAAAGGTAAACCATAAAGCTGCGTCTGTATCCTGTAATGTGGATTAAGCACAGACGGGTTCACATGCTGCAGCAGTTTGCTTCCTTTATGATGCAGAATCACAGTGTGAGGGGTAATGTATAGCAAAATGATTCTAATGCACTCTGCCAGACACACCTTTTAACCTCACAAGAAAGAGCTATATAGAATTCATATATTATAATACGGGATTCTGCAGTGTTGGACGGGCAGGAAAAACGTACATAGCAACGCACTACACAGCCATCACTTCTACGGCTGGAGCAAAGCATGATGGGAGGTGACAGTGGCGCCTGGGGCAACATGGGTGAAAGAGAGGAGACAGAGATAGAAAAGGGGATGGGAAGCGGAGGATGGGTTGAGCTGTACTGTTACATCAGTCTATATAACCATGCACACACATACACATCATCCTACAGCAGTAAATGAGGTTAAAAGGACACAGGGTCGGCCCGCTGGATCTTCTCTTCTGATGTGTTTTGAGATAGAGATGAGAATAGAATGGTGATAAACATTTAGGGATTCCGTACAGGTGGTTTTATAGGTTTTAAAGCGAAACATGTGAGATATAATGTGTTAATCAGTCAGCTTTAGAGTGCTGATAGGTGATTTTTGCTGCTAAGACAGAGCCAGACTAACTTCTCTGTTTTCAGCTTTTGTGCTAAGCTAAACTAACCAGTGACTACCTCCAACCAGTCGTGGAAGAAGTATTCAGATCCCTTACTTAAGTGAAAGTACTAATACCACACTGAAATTAATCCACTACAAGTAAAAGTCCTGCATTCAAAACTTACTTAAGTAAAAGTAACAAAGTATCAGCATCGAAATGTACTTCAAGTATCACAAGTAACAGTTATGTAGAATATACCCACTTAGATTGTTAGAAATACATACATAATATTATTGTATCATTATTATTGATGCATTTATGTAAGCAGCATTTTACTGTTGCCCAAGTAGGGCTAATTTTATCTACTTACTGTTATATGGTTTAATTTATAAACATGCATACACATTTTAAAGTGATCATATTTTTTCTTGTTAAATCTTGACCTGAAAAGTAACTTAAGCTGTCAGCTAAATGTAGTGGAGTAAAAAGTACAATATTTGCCCCTAAAATGCAGTGGAGTTGTATAAAGTATAAAGTTGCATATGTGGGAATACACATACCTCAAAATTGTACTTAAGTACAGTATTTGTGTACATCTTAGTTACATTCCACCACATGCCTCCAACTAAATATTTTCTATGAGCTATTGTTGTGTAGTGGGGGGTTACATGCTGGCATTTTATGTGTCTGCAAACCACAGATATGTTAAATCTCAACATTTTTTAACCAGAAATGTTAAATTCAAACATTTCTGAACTGCTGTAACTCATTGTCATTGTGACACGAGACCACTGCTGTTTTAAACATTTTAAAAACACTTTTAAAACCCTTTGTTCAAGCTTAAGCAAAACTACTTGGTTAAATAGGTTACATGTTAAATAGTGTGATTGGTTACCAATTTCAACTTCCTGTAGACCTGATTTTAACAGCAGCAATGTAAAATAGGCCTGCAACTACTGTAAATATCATCTAGTATCAGCAGCCACTCAAAGCACTTAACAATACAAGCCAGCATTCAGCCACACATTTACATACATGGTGGCTGAGGTGAAGTTTGCCACCTGCTCATCAGGAATGTTAAGATTAACACGTGCACTCACACCTGGAGTCGTTCAGCGTTCAGTATTCTGCCCAAGTGTACTTCAACATGCAGATTGCCAGGATCGAACGACTGACTTACCAATCAGTAAACCACCGCTCTACCTGAGCCACAGCCGTCCCAATTATTTTTAATCAATGATTTATCTGTTCAATCAATCTTGTGGTCCTTAAAATGTCAGATAGAGTGAAAAATGCCCATCAAAAGACTCAAAGCCTGAGGTTATAATTTTAAATTGCTTTTTTTTGTTGGAAAAAGCAGAAAATGCTTGCATATAAAAAGCTAGAAATGTTTCTAAGTGGATAAACGAATAAAACAATTAATTAGGAAATGATCAACTTGTCAACTTAATTCATATCAATTGACAAGACAATGAATTGACTTAATGTAAAATACTCAATTAGCAGTGAGACGTACATAACAAGGTCACAGTGAGGAATCGTACAAACAGCACCCACGAGTCAGAAGTCACAGACCTAACAACCTCATCTCTTATTACACACACATTAACACTCCAGCACAAACAAAATAAATAAATAAGCATCCCATTTTAATAAAACTCTGAAAGTCAAGTAGTTTGTTCTTGTATCAAGAGGATGTGTGTGATTGATTACATCGTGCTAAGAAGGTCCCAACATGCTGTCCTTCAGCTGCAACATTATTACATGTGCAGCCAAAGGTAACATTGCAGAGTAATCATAACAACATCTCTCCCTCATAATGCCCTGTAATGAGATTTGCAGCCACACGTTCATTGATTTCAGCCTGTCTGCACCCTCTCAAACAGAAAGAGACTGAAATTGGTTCTGGCACCAAGTGGCATCGGAAAAAAGAGAGAAATTGTTGTTCTAAAAACATTTTCTCTTTTGTTTTTTCAGCGTTAGTGTGGCGGAGGATCACTGTGGGATGATATAACAAGGTCTGTGTGCAGAGAAAATGTTTGTGTTTGCTAAACCATGTTTAACATTTGCATATGCATGGACGGTAAATGCACAGCCATCCATGCATGTGTGTGTCTGTGCATGCATGCATGTGTTTACATTATGTGAGAAAATGTGTGTAGTTAAATTATTTCTGATTCTTTGAGAGAGGATGTCCGGATGTAATCTAAAGACCTGTGATTAGCTAATACAATGAATCATTATCAAACCAATTTGTACATGATCTTGTGTACATGATCCCTTTTTAAGTGTGTCTGTGTGTACCCGTATACGTGTGAGTCTCCTTGTATTTGTCATGTTAGGTGAGATTTGCCAGCAGGTTTTCTCATTAGCGAAAAAAAAAGAAAGCTCTTTCATGCTTTTAACCCACGAGACTCTAAAGATAAAGGGAGAAAGACGGGATGACAGACAGCGGCTGGGAGGGGGATTTTAGAGAAAGAGACTGTGATTGACTTACAGAGTGACTTAATATGTTTTTAATAAGAGGAAAAAAGAAAACTGGAGTGAAAGCTGAGGGGAAAAAATAAGAAACAAAACTAGTGAGGTCGAGGCAGAAGGAGGCAGACAGGGCAGACAGCAGACATAACATTATTTATGGGCTGGGAGTAAGGTAACATGAAGCTACATCACAGATTGGATATGTCTTCTAAAAGCCATGTGAAGACTCTGAAACACTCATACATGCCAACAACACGAACACACGCACAGTAGTGCACTAACACACCTCTAATCCCATTCATCTATCAATATTTCAGCGTAGCAGAGTGGGGATGCTACTGTTACCAGGCAGATTAAGAAACAATGATCTTAAAATGATGATCAACCAATGACAAAATCATTACATGAAAGATTGTAAAGTGGAGCCACTAAATCACTGGTATTTTGGTGGTGATTCTTCAGTGGAGGCCTGACAGATAGAAAAGCATGACTGGCTGTTATCATGTTGATCCATGATACGAATTAGCTTGCTGTTGGTAAATTACTTGTCTAACGTTATGAAGCAATCAATACCAGATAAACACTGTACAATATTTCTATAATTACATTTATATGTGCAATATTCTCTGTGCAATGGTCCATATCCAACTGCTTACTCTGTCTGTATCGATCTATCTATAAAAGCAAGAAACGTCTGTCTGTCGTGTGTGTGTGGATGTGTGTCTAGGGCATATCTCGCTGACTGCTTTCGTATAGATTTCGTATGTGGCTTGCGCATGGCACGAAGGTGTGCATCCCCTATTTTGAAGATTTTTGAATTCATTTTTCAAAATATCATCATTATTTACGTAGGACGTGTTGCGGCATTGCACTGTTTCTGATCGGACGCCTTTTAGGGGAGCTCCGCCCCATTGTGTGATAGGCCTACACCTGGTCAGTAACACAATTCACTCTGGATTTCCACGCCTGGCTCATCTCATCTGTAAGTCTATTGAGCCTACATATCTTTCAGAGTTTTAAAGTGCTCTACAAGGTTCGATTTTCCAATAATATTCTAATATTTTCCAGCAAAAATCAGTGTTCAAGGTGTATGTGCTGGATGGTTTGCGTACCTTATGAAAAGTAAGTGTTTTGTGTAGTTGCAGCAAGGCAGTGGTCTGCATAGCCACAATATATGAAACACAACACAACAATCAATCTACACATTCCACAACACACCTAATAACCCTTACTCACATTATTCACATCCATCTGTTTGTGCTGCATGTAGACTTATTCCCTCCTATCATCTGTGTCTGTATATATGTCTAACCATGTTGAATGATTAAGTTTCTTTTTCTTAAAATAACTATTTCTGTGTCTCTTTATATCTTAATGTACAGCCATGTATTACCAAATATTAATTACCATAATTGAAAAATCTACTTAATCTTCCACTATACGAATACACACTCCCTACGGGCACTGCACTAGTTGTATATAATTCGCTGGTTTGCTTTTACAGTGCAGAAATCTAAGCAAAAAAAGATTTAAAGGGCTGAAAATCTATATGCACTATTATTTCTTATTGGTTGAAAAGTTGTCAGTGAAAAATGTAAACAAAGCAACATGGAACTGAGAGCAAACCGAGTACGTCAGATTATACCGGCCATAATCTGCTCTGGTGTTCCAACCAAACTGATTTGGAGAGAAACGATCGGAATTAGCGTCTGTTGTGAATTTCATCTTTATGCTATTATCTGTGTACATCTCACAAAATGCCTGTGCAGGTAGCCCACAATCCTCCGCGTTTTGATTAATTTCCTTTAAATGTGTTGGATTCTGGTCGGATTACATTCACAGTGCAATCGACCCTTAGGGGGCTTTAACACCTGAGCCATTTGGTCCTCGTGAAACAAACTCTGGCGCGTTTTGTCTGATAGTCTGTTTGGTTTTTGCTGGCATGAATGTTCAAACGAACCCTGGTACAGACCACAGAACTGAAATCTTGTCCGTTAAAAAGCAGGGGGTTTCAGTTCGCTTCCAAGTGCATCAGATTTCAGTTCGCTGTAGGTGAAAATGCAGTCTGAACCAAAGTAAGGAAGCGAACAAAAACACAGCACATTCTGTATTGAATTTGTGCAGACAAGGTAGTAGCAGGCTTGAAAAATGTCTTGTGAACCGACGTGATCTAATGATGAAGTCAAGGCTTGTTGCTTGTGGCTACAAACAAAAACAACAAAGTCTTCAAATTATTAGGCGACAGAATGGTGGGTAATGGATTCGATCACACAGTGGATGAAAGTAAAAACAACTCAGCCAACAATACATTCAAGTCCACGACTTGCTTAGAAATAGTGTCAGCTCTCTCCCTTACATATTCTGTACAATAGACGAAGGACAGCATCAACAGCATGATTTGTTTACAGTGTGTGGAAGCAAACCAAACCAAACCAAATAAAAAATGTGGTGAATATGCAACATTGTTATGTTGCATATTCACCACTGAATCACATCAGACTTATATGTAAAAGCAACCTTAGTCATCTCTCTGGTTGGTATATGGGCAGGGCCTCAATACTGAGGCTCCACCAGATGATCATTAATGGCTCTAAATGCGCAAGACAGCAGATCCGATATCCGGTATATTTGTGCGTCATTTTTGTACAGTGGTAGGAAGTGGAGCGTCATTGTCAATCTTTAGATACAGTCTATGGTTAGTGTAGTACGGAAGCTGAAGAGATGCACTTGTGAGCTCCATAAATGTCACTTTCTTTGGATTTTCCTGGCAAAATCATCTCAAGTCCTTTACACAGAAATTAGTCCACAGGGTAGAAAGATGGAGAAGGTCTCAATTTTGTAAGTTACGTTGCAATCCATTCAGTCATAGGCAATACAAAGCAATTAATACATGATGGATGGATGGATGGATGGATGGATGGATGGATGGATGGATGGATGGATGGATGGATGGATGGATGGATGGATGGATGGATGGATGGATAGATAGATAGATAGATAGATAGATAGATAGATAGATAGATAGATAGATAGATAGATAGATAGATAGATAGATAGATAGATAGATAGATAGATAGATAGATAGACAAACATTAGCATAGTGGTTTCGGTGACTGACCTTCAGTAAGGGGTTGTGGTGGTTAAATATAACCAATTAATCAGCATTAATGTGTTAATAACCTAATCATGCTGTACAGTCTAACAATGGTGCTCACGTGTGAACAATGTGTTGCAGTCAGATAGAAAGATAAATGTTACATCTTACACAGAGAGCTTTGAGCACTTAGTGAAACATCATGTACACTAAACGCAGGTCATTGCTAGCATTGCAATATTTAGTGGCTTGTCATTATTAGAGGCTCTTTATGCCACATCTAACTAATGTGCACCCATTGCATGTTCCCCTCCTGCACCCATCTCCTCATTGGTCTGGCTGCAGAGGCGGAGGGGCTGGCAGGCTGGGTGGAGGGACTGAATCAGTATCCAGGGAGAATGAGGGGGGATCACATCTGGACCACAGACCGAGTGAGAGGAAGAGCAGGAGGAGGAGGAGGAGGATGGGTGGAACATACATTCAGTTGAATGAATCATTGCAATAACACACACACACACACACACTCACACACACACACACACACACACACACACACACACACACATCGTCATCCCATCTACCCTTCCCCACAGCATGTTGCACCCTGCAGCACCCACTGCCATACAGCTGCCGACCCCCCTTTTAAAAGAGTCCAACACAGGCGTAGTTACAGTGCATTTAACTCACATAGAAGCTCAGACATCCCCATGCATGCTGTATCCAATTTAATTTCCATTTCATATTTTTCTCATCTATCCAGCTCAACAAAAGGGAAACTTTACACACTGCCACATTAACACTGCTTTCATCAGCACTGAATTTGCATTTATTCACGCTTGAAAATTTCAGATTGATTTAAAGAAGCGCCCTGTGGTCATGTTTGCCCTGTTGTAAATATCAACTCACAACTAATGGCATTTACAGTGACATTTCTACCACTCTGTTTTCCTCCACAGATGGCGTTAATGTTTTTGGTAATGCCCAGCGTGCTGCGAAGCCTCCTTATCAGAACTTTGCCCCTCAGCTTTTTTTCCCTCTGCGTGTGTGTGTTTGCCTGTGTTTTCCACAGACACGGACACACACATAGGCACAGTCAGGCAGTCAATGGAGCTCCAGTGTGGTGCGGTGATTGTGCTGGTCAATGTGCTCCGCTGTGTGACTGCATGCCCCCAAGACTGAGGCTGAGTCTAGACACGAGTCAGCCAAGCCGCCCTGCTGACCTATATCCTACAGTTACACTAAGTGAGAGACATAGAGAAACAGAGAGAGAGAGAGAGAGAGAGAGAGAGAGAGAGAGAGAGAGAGGGGAAGAGCAAGGGAATAGAGAGCGAGATGAGGAGTGTGTGTGTGTGTGTGTGTGGGGGGTGGGGGGGGTGGGGGGGGGGGGGGGGGGGGGTGGGAGACACGAAGAGAGGATGCAGAAAGTGAAAGGCTGCCATAAAGTAAGAGAGCAAATTGAGAGAAGGGGGGAAGAGACGAGGAACGAGAGACAGAGAGCGAGTGAACATGCAGACAGGAAAGAGGGGGATGGAGAGGGGAAAAGAGGGAAAGTGAGGGAGCGATGCGGCTATGGATAATTCAGAATGAGTTAAAAGGGGGAAGGGATAGGAGGAGAGGAGAGATTGGAAGTGGCAGCCACTAAAGCAAAGAGAGAGCGGTGGCTAAGTACAGTATGTAAAGCAAAAGAAATAGAAGAGAGAGTGGAGCAAAAAATCCCAGGAGGAGGACAACAGACACAGTAAATTATCAGCATAATATCATAGAATAGCACCGAGAACATGCATCAAAACCTGCATCAGAATGCTACCTCCCAAGCCTCTTTAATGTGATTATTATTGTTTCTTGCATTTTTTATGTAGATAACAATTTTGTGTGGAATTTGTGATTAAATTTTCAGTTGATTTCAGTAGCTGGTAAGAAGGGCAGTCATCAATTAACCATTCACAAACTCTTAAACTCAACAGTGTATGTGTAAAAACTATAATTCTATTGTTGAGCAGACATTAAATTGTGCAAAAGTGATCGTAAAAAAAAACATTGTTGAAACATTGTTGAAACACACGGTTAATTCATAATACTTTACTAAATAGGGATGTGGCCATATCTGATTCGGGAAAGCACAAATAACATGATGAAGACAGATATTTCTTCTATACAACATTGCTCGTTATTATTATTATTATTTCTTGAAATTATTAAAAGTACAGTGCAAGGATGCGGGAAAAATATCTCCCAAATGAAATATATGCTGATATTAAATACGTTTTATGCTTTGAAGGCACAACGTTTAGATTGCTGATTAATAATAGTTTAGAAAATACAAATGTTGCCCTACTTAATGTGACATCCGGTATAAACTACATTGATTTTGGGCCCTTAATCTGAATACAGACACCAATAACCACAAAAACAGATACTGACATCTCTGTACACCTTTAATAATGACAAGAACATCCTCTTCTGCAATATGAGTTATCAGAAAGGTGCCTCCCTGCTGAAATCACTGAGGTTTCTGACCAAATATCAGTTTTACTGTCTCCAGCAGCATTGTATTATAGTGGCTACATGATCAGTGATATTCCAAATACACAATCCTATTATTTTAGCCACAGCAGCCATCCTCTTTGTCAAGGTTTGTACACATCCAGACTCACTAAGGCCGCTCCGAAGTAACTTAGTGTTTACCATCTCAACCATAAACCTCAATGGACAAATCATCATCTATGTCTTTCCAATTTTTCCTTTCTCTTTTCCCCATTACTCTTCTTCCCATGTATGGGAGAATGAATAGGCCCAGACAGAAGAGGACAAAGACTTAACATGTTTTTCTCTCTTTTCTTCTGCGCATTGAGAGGATGAGCTGGACTGTACTAATAGTCTTTGTGTGTGTGAATGGGACAGAGGGCTTTTTGTGTGTGTGTTCCAGACAGCGGCGCATAAGGCAGGACTTAAGTAGATGTTCACCAAAGCGTACGTAATGCCAGGGAAATATCAACTAATCCCTACACTCTTCTACCCTATACCCCTCCCTCAACATCCATTCTTCTCCTCCTACTACAACTCATCATCGTCATCACCACTATCATCATCATCACCATCATCATCGGTGTTACATTAAACCCTTAAAGTAATATATCCTCACTTATTTTCTACATCTGACAATATTCTAAGGAAATGAAGTGTCAAAATCAAAATTCAGAGATGTCCATTCAGACATCAGTCACATACTGTGCTGCACTCTCTCTCTTGATCACACACACACACACTCAATGGGGGATTGTTGTTGTTTCTTAATCCTGGTGGATTAACAGACTAACAGACTCATTTTACCTCAGCCCAAACAAAGAGAGATGTCAAATCATCCACCCAACGCTAAAGGTGATGATCGTATTAACGTGATGAGTGTTTGTTTGTGCAAATGTGTGTGTTTATGGGGGGTAGGGTGAGTTGTGTGTGGTGTTGTTCGGAATCATCTGGCAGCCACTACATGACGAAAGCAAAAAAAAACAAAAAATTCCTGCAAAACACCTGTTGGGAAAACTTTCCCAACACTGAATCTTCTTCCATCTCTCTTTCTCCCACAAAAAAAGCAGAATCTTTCATTTGTATAAACTACAGACCACAGCATTAAAGCATGCACCAGCACTTTGATTGCATAGGATGTCATTAGCCAATGTGCTAACTCCAATATTCTCACAGAGCTGTGAGTGTAAACTGCTTAAAGACGTAATCTTATATGCTCTGTAGGAAACGCAGCGTTCTGTCAAACAGTGGTGCTGCAGAGTGTCCACTAATCCACATGCTAGACTCCAGATTAACGAGAGGGGATGGGGATGTGAGAGAGGGAGGGGTTAAAAACATGCCGCCCACCCCCACCCCATCATCACCACACGTACACACTCACACATGATCACTCCCCCCCTCCCTTCAGATTATAGTGCTTAATGCTGCCCCTGTGCGACAGACAGTAAGAGGATCTCTGGGTGGCGTCCCCCAGGGCTCCGTTATTGGTCTTCTAGAGAAGCCCCCACCCGGACTGGACACCTAGAGATAGAGTGGGGGTCAGGGGTCATGGGTTAGGGGTAGGATGGGTATGAGATGAGGTGTTTATAAGAGATACATCTGTTTGTTTTGATGAGAGGGATTAGAACAAATCAAGCCAGCGATGCCTCAAGAGAATAAGCAAGAAAAAAAGCTTCACCACAGTTTGGGAGATTGGAAATCTGATTATGACTGCACATTTCACAAAACAACAAACTAGGATGTGGCAGAAAACGATTTCTAATTATTCTTGAAAGGCTTAGAATGCACACACACTAAAATCAGACACACAGTTTCAGTGGTCCTCTTCAATAAAGAGTGAAGTGTCTCTCTTCAGGCCCGACCTGTCTTTCACGAGCCATCAGTGAATGTTAAATGAAGACGCTGATTTGCAAAGTTGTTGCCGTATCCTCTGTTGGTTTATATCATTACAAACCACTTCAGAAAATCAACATAACTATCAAGTAGCCCTGAACATGAAAGCCTCAAACAGTCCCAGTTTGCAATTTCCTCCCCATTTCAACGTCAACGTTTATTAAGCTCTCCCAAAGAAATCAACGACGACTAAATTATTTTGAGAGAGAGCCTCGGGCTACAGAGGCATATTCGATATGCCTACCAAAAAAAAAAAAATTATATATATATATTAAGAGGAACAAGGAGAGAGGAGAGAAGGGGAAAATGACTGACTCAAAGTAAAACTAGATTTAATATCTTAATGGCTTTGTGTGGAAAAAAAACAGATAATAGAGAAATCCAATTAAAATCTGATGATTGGCACTGTGAGGTAGAGACATGAAACTGTTTGTCTGAACCACTGGCTCTATATAAAGCTTTGATTAGATGATGCTAGTAATAGTACCAGCCAGACTAATAGGTTATATATTTTTAACTCTGATATACCACAGGCTCTAAGCACTTAACACAGATGTACAACACCAAAGCATCAGAAAGGGATCTGACAAAGAGGCTGAATACAAATAATGGAGTTACTCATTACAGACAAGACGATAGCATTTTTGATTTGCATGAACACATAAAATCATACTGAGCCATGTTCAGAGAGCATGTGTGTGTGTGTGTGTGTGTGTGTGTGTGTGTGTGTGTGTGTGTGTGTGTGTGTGTATGTGTGTGTATGTGTGTGTGTGTGTGTGTGTGTGTGTGCTTGCATGTGTGTGGTGGGTAAGCGTTTCCCCTAATGCTTCTCAAGGTGACTTGGCCTTCCTCCTTCAGGGCTTTCCTTTCAATTCTTTTTGGGATTGAAATTATGATGAAGTAATTTTTCTACAGAAATTGCCTATGTCACTTGTGGTATCTCTCGGCAAATTTCTCAAGTGTATTTTCAATCTCTCCCTCTCTCTCTCTCTCTCTCTCTCTCTCTCTCTCTGTCCTCTTCTCTCCATCTCTCATCTCTCCCTCTTTTCTCTTTCTCTGAGCTCTCACTTGACATGTCAATGCGTCAATGTCACATTACACGGAGGCAATATATGTGAAACAATTTGGCGAATAATAGAAAAAACGAGCAACCTCTTTATTTTGCACCGGCAAAACAGTCTGTCTTTGAGGTATAGGGCCCTGCTCGCGCACACACACACACACACACACACATATATATATTTATATATGTATAATGCATAAAAAAGACACATGCACAGACAAAGAAAATACACTCAAAGTCACAGATATGTGCTTGTACCCACACACACACACACACAGCCTCACAGTGAAAAATCACCTGCTTGTTTCAGGGGAAAATAAGAGGCAGTGTGGAACATGTCGTCAGATTGGAGAGGGAGATTCCTCAGAGACCTGTGGCCTAATTTCTTATTTTCAAGAGGAAACTTATCTAATTATATATAAGTTAACTTCCTAGTGGTCGATTCAAGGGCAGCACTGACTGGTATGAATGAACAGCCTTAAAAGAAACAAGGCTATCACATCTTGCTCTCTTCAGGACAGCTGTTTTCTCTCTCTTGTCTTTCAAAACACAATCACGTCTCTCCACTGGTGTGCTGTTGTTGTTTTGTTGTTGCGATACTGGCAATTACTAATAATCAGTTCTGCTTCAGTCTTTTTTACACTGTATTTACATAGTGTTTACATTGAATTATGTCCAAACTCAAAGATCAAGAAATCTAAATTCTCTTGCTTGCATGCATTCATTTAAACTCAATCCACAAAGATTGTCATGTTTAATACAATAAAAAAAATATCGCCTTGTATGATGCAGATTAATTCAGCAAGGTGCTTTAAACTCTAATCAGATCTACTCTATAGGGGGTAACTGTAGTGAGAGTATGAACTGTCTGTCACTGGATGAAAAATAAAAACACATATTGGTAGCATACTGTCTGTCAACATTAAACTTGCACAAATTGATGAGTATGTTTGCTTGTCACTCCATAAAAACATCTCTGTGTAGCAGGCAGAGCATTAGATGTGATGGTAAAGGCTTTCAAAGGTAAAAAAAAAAAAATAATAAATTAAATGTTATGACAATAAAACTCAAGGCAACACAATGGCAAAATTAGACAAAGATGAAAAGTAAGTATGTTTTTCCATTTAACTTGATGTCCTGAGCTGATCCTAACGCCTGTTTCATATGGTTTGTGTGGTCAGCGTGTACAGTCATTAAAAAATAAGGTGTGCCGGATTTAGTCTACAGCTGTTATTTCAGTATGTCAGATACATATTTAATCAACATTTAGGTAAAAATGTAAAAAGTATCAGATCCCACTTGATATCAGTAAATACCGAAAACAAAGGGACTCAGAAAATTAAATCTGGACATCTGTATTAAAGTGATGGTGTATCGAACTCTGACGATGCCAAACATTGCTCACAATGACGAAGATAACGTGCCAATGTTTCTAGGTATGTTTACTGTGTTCACCATGCTGGCATGCAAACATTTGCTAACCAACACAAATCACAATATACAGCTTAGGTCGAAAATCCCCAACAAAAATCTGAAACTGTATATAAGGATTGACGACACGACAGCTCCCTAAAAGTGAAGCCAAAACATCCCAATCTTCTCAATCGTCTCTCGTACGTCATTGGGGTTAGAGATGAATACTGGTGTCCTGCACAAAAACAGAAACACCAGTCAAACTGTCAAACTAGGCAGCGCTGATCACATTTTCAACAAGATTATTTTACTGTATCGCCCATTTCTTGCCTCAAGAAACACATTTTAGTGTTTAGCTGTAATATAAAAATAGTTATGACCAGGCTGCCATTTTTTCCTGCTTGAAAACGAACCAAGCACTCACCCAACTTGCTTGTTTTGTTGCTCTGACTTCTTTTAGGTCTATCCAGAGAGATTTAGATCTGCACTCCTGGAAATCTAAAATGGACAGAGAGGTTCCAGACAAAGGCCCTGTTAAGATGGTGACGATCTGGACAGAAAACGCAAAAGTTGAGTTGCGTTCTACCTTTTTATTCTGTGTTTAGACAAGCGTCTTTAGGGGGAAATTTGCGTCCTGGTGGCTAGGTGGCCACACAACACCACCAAGACTTTGCGCATGCATAGACTTCTCTTCTCTCCTACTTCTCTTCCTACTAGTGAGAAACAGAATAGAAATAGAAATAGAAAAAATTGCCCTTGCCTTCTCTGTTCTGTTATATGATCTGTGATAATTCTGTTTAACTTAACTGCTGAAATAACTCCTGGATAGTTCTCAGAGCTACTAGGGCAACTTGAATGTCTGACTGATGGAAATAATCCGACATGTTTGTTGTTGTTTGCCTGGACTGCACATGGACGTTTTGTAGACGTGTAAGCGACGCGAGCCAGCATGAGCTGATCACATTTTTGCATTTTCACCTTTTAGACGGAAAGGCAGTGTTGGAGCGTTATTAAGGGTGGTTTAATTTTTTTGTTTTTAAGCCTAAAAAACGCCGTTGCCTTCTAAACGAAAGGCACATCTGATAAAATATTTTGTTGTTGTCACCCTAGAGCGTTGACGTGTAAATAGGCCCTAACACATTTCCGAATTAGTCTGGGGATGCAAGGCTAACTTTAAATTAAATGTTTTGGCCTCACGGTGCTGCTAGTAGTGCATGTTTACCTGTCATGTGTTATTGTGTGATGTTACTTGTTGTTTGTCTGTGTTATTTGCTGTTGTCTGTATGTGCAATGCATGAATTTCCCCCTGGGGATAATCTAATCTAATCTAATGAATCATCAAAGACATTACTCATTAGAATTCTTCATCTGGGCATTATGAATGTCTGTACCAAATTCATGGCAATCCATCCAAAAGTTAATATATTTCAGATTGGACCAAAGTGGTGGACCACCCAACAGATCGTCAGTCCTATGCCTGGAGCCACGCTGCCAGCATTACTAAAAAAAGGAAGGGAAGATTGAAATAAACAGAAAAAAACACAAAACATAATAACAGATTCACAGCCATCAGTTAGTATAAAATTGATGACATTCATGGCAGGAGGACTGTCCATCAGACAGACAGACAGACAGACAGAGATGTAGCAGGCAGGAGAAGAGGCAGCCAATAGAAACAGACATTGAAACATAAAGGCAGAAGGACCTAAGATCCCATCTCGGCGCAGAGTGCTGCTTTCTCCTTCTCCAAGTTCAGCCCTTAGGCATGGCCCGGTCTGCTTCTCCTGCTCCCTTCCTCCCTCTCACCACCATATGGACAGAGCAGCCTACACTCAGATATACACACAGTATATCTCATCAAACACACCCTCTATGTTCTTTTTCTTCCTATCCTCGCTCGACAGACGATGTACATATTTGGTCATGTTTAAAGTAATTTCTCTGCTATCTCTGTGGCTTTGGGAGAACAGTGAATAGTTTGCAATGAGGGGTAATCCTTCTTAATGGAGTCCCCAGCTCTCAGATGGATTGAAGTCCACACAGCACACAGATCACATAAGGACACATTTATTGCTATGACAAAAAAGGATGAAACCTTTATTGTATTTTGAAAAGCTAACTACCCATCCTCTTTCATTTCACCCCCCCCCCTGTCTGTCTTTCACTGTCTCTTCCTTTCTTTATCTCTTTCTTCTGTCTGCCTGTCTTCAGGAGTGTTTCATCCTGACCAGTCTGGGATTTTATCACGCCTGCTTTGGTCATTACATCACAATTATGGAGCTGTTGGTACAGGAGAAATAAGAGATGAAAAAAAAAGGGAAGAGTGGAAAAAAGCGACAGATGAAATGTAGGTCAGTGGAGATGTGCTCGGGGCAGTTTCTCTCTCTGTTTCTCTCTCTCCCTGGGCCACAGCTAAAGAGGCTAAAAGAGACCGGGGGTGAAAGTGCCTCTCACCCACACCTGCCTCTCTCCTACCTCGCACAGACACACAGAAGCTCCGGCACTGTTATCTCTTAGAAAACCGCTCTAATGACAGACGCTGAAAGCCGGACGTGATGCTAACCGCGTGTGACAGGAGTGGCTCTTTTCAGCACCGACAGGACAGACAGTAACTTCAGCCCGTTCATGACATGATCAGTTTTTACATTTCGGTAATATTTCCCTGTGCGGGGCACCAGGGGTCACCAGGAGTTGGTCCCGGGTCAAAGGAGGCCTCTGGGGTTTCCTTTTGAGTCAGTCAGGTGCTACCCCTGGGTTCTGTGTTTACGAGAATATACTGCGGTTATACATCTGCTGATAAACTGTATTGATAAGACAAGAACAGGGTATGGACTAAGTTGTCCCTGTTTAACCTTAAAAAGTCAAGTCTAGCAGTCTTTATTACACTAAGACTGTACAAGTGTTTTCAGTGGCCCAACGCTTCAAAATATGACACTCTAGGTGTCCCTATACAGTGTCCGTTTTTCAAGGATGGCTTGTCAGTTTTCACTCATTACATGCAAAATAAACTGTTGTGTTCACAGAAACTGTACAGTTACATTTAGGCAACACAACAACTTGGTTCAGGTTATTAAAAAAACAGGGTTTGGATTAGAATGACTATTTCCGTGCATAATTACTGGATGCTGATGCATAGGTCATGTAAAGGTGACACAGACTGTGACATACTCACAAATGGAAGTTTATTGACAAGTTCACCTAATAAAACAAGTCGACTTTAAAGTTTAAGAGGGGACAGGAACAACAGTCTTCTGGGTCAGAGTCCTGTGTTTGTTTGAATGATAAGACAAGAACACAGAATAGACTGAAAGCTCAGTTGTCCCCGTTTAACCTGGAAAAAGACATGAATGTCTAGCAAGCTCCTAAAAGTCTTATCTCATATTCCGGTGTAGCCTACATGTACCTGGAATGACCTATCAGAAGATCAAGCCATGTATTGCACTAAAACTGTCCTAGTGTGTTAAGTTTTATAAGGTGAATATACACTGACTGACTTCCATGGGATTATTACAGCTGTCCATAAAACAGAGTGAAGCAGTTCATGTACTGTTCATCAAAATCAAACCAAACTATGAACACTGCCTAATTTTGAGTTATAATGTACTAAGAATAAGCATGTGAAATGCATTAAATCCCCCTCCAGATATGTAATAATACTGGGATTTGATTAATATTTCATTTAACATGGTTTTCCCCACATAGAATTAAAAAAATGATTAGAGAAGGAACTGAAAGGACATCTACTCTTTCTCCCTCATTGAGAAATTCTAGATCTGACCTCCCATGCTAGGTTGACTGGTGAAAGAGCAGCGTGACCCAATCATTGCTCACAGTCTGCAGACTACAATGCTAGTTTCAGCATATGGTCTATATTGGAAACATTGGCCATACAGGTTTGAGCCTCCACACACAAACGAGTCTTTTGTGCAATGAAATCTGCAATGAAATCTGCAACTAGCAGATGTTGCAGACTTGTAAGTTTAGTTTGCATCTTTTAGCCTTTTAGACACAGTGTTAGTGGTTGTGTAACATATAATAATGACTGCTACGATGTTACAGTGTTTTTTTTCTCCCTGTACTGACAGGTCTGCTCTGCGCTGAAGGTTTCAGGTTTTCTTTTACGGCTTTTGATTGGCTTTTTGAAGTAGTGACGCACCTAATCTAGCTCGCCCAAGTTACATTTGAATCACAGATTGTAAGGAAATGCACACACATCCCCCCCTTCTGTAGAGGAATGTGAAAACACCTCTCTAATGACAAACTTGCAGAGATACCAGGCAGGAGGACACCTTTTAGGGGACATACATATTAAAAAAACATATTTGGGGGGGGGGGGGGGGGGGGGGTTTAAAGAGACAATCATCCATCCATAAAGTAAAGGAGGTGAAAGTTTGGTTCAAACATAATGTGCATTCATTTCAATACGCCGCAGCCTACAGTGGGTCAGCTATTGTACAGTACAGCGGTCTAACATGGACCTACTCTTTCATTTTCCAGCTCAGTATTTCAGTGTTTCTCAGAGGAAGGACAGGACCCCACCCTGAAAGCCATCCTGTGGACACCTGAGACACCTCTCGTCATCCGAGCTGCTCTTCTTTCTGTGACATAAGATCTGTTAGCCTCAATATAAATACAACAAATGTTTTTTTTATTGTTATTTTGAATACATATATACTTTTATATAATACTCATGTGGCAGCATGTGCTGTCATTTACTGTAAAAGTTCAACATCAGTACGAGATAATCAGTTGATAATCAGTAGTTGTGGAAGTATCCTGCAATAATCCATGCATATAAAGTATGTACTTATATGTATAAGTATGACAATTTCCTCAAATAAATACATTTAAAAATCTATGTAGTTTAGATTTAACAAGAACTAAAATAAGTGTTTGGTTCATAATGACTTTATAGTTAACTGCTATAGTTACATTTTTTTAAAAAGTCATTACTTTTTAACTTTTCAGCTTTCAATAATCATTTTAGTCTTCTTTTTTTATCTGCAGTGCTATCATGATATTTCTACAATGTTAATAAAAAAAATAAAATTAAAATATTGACTCTATAAATCTACAGTCTACAGTCCCTTTATCCTTTTTGTCTAGTAACATTTTTTTTTTATTGTTGTACTAATGTTTGAGTCAAATGTATGGCAGTTTTGAAAACTATTAAACTTAATTATATGGTAAATGAATTTGGTCAAACAGTATTGAGTCAACTGATCTGATTTGTCTTTTTAAAAAATACTGTTACGTTTCTATGAAATTTCTCAAACAAATAAAACTGGAATGGGACCAAGAAAAATACAATATTTTTTTTACATTATACAGAATATGAGATGCCAGTAGCCTCCTGAATGGATATGGGACCAGATTAAAGATTTAGGTTTTTTTTCAGAGTATGCAGGAAATAACCGAAATTGCATGGAGCTGACTAAATGTGGAGGGCGACATTAAAACTTTGCTGCGACTGTGTCTGTATACTGTAGCGGCAGAGTGCGCTCAGTGTGTGTGTGTGTGTGTGTGTGTGTGTGTGTGTAGGCTCCGGGCTGGAGGCTGAGCAGGAGAGAGTGGGAGGAGCGGAAAGTGCTCCAGTCCAATCAGGGCCGCCGGGTACAGCCTCTCCTATACGCTCTTCCCTCCCTCAGCCCGCAGAAAACAGTGAAACCCTCCCATAGAGGTGAGAGCGTAGATGTCATGAGAAAAGCGACCGCACGACCAGAGCGCAACGACCGACTCACCGTCCGACCTCAGCCCGACTCCCTGCGCCCCGGTCTGGGATGCTTTTAGCGCAGAGCCGCCTCCACTCAGGGCAGCCAGTGGACGTCGACGCAGATCACCAACACTGTTTTCGTTGTTGTTGTTATTTTTAACCGAGGATCTTTCCCCCTGCACCCCCTCACCCCCCATTTTTTAAGTGTTTATGTTTGTTTCTTCATGACTGCTGCTTTGGGAAGCGAGCCTCAGCACCAGCTCCAGCAACGCCAACACCATGCGAGGTAAGACCATCCCACTCTTGCAAACACCGCCGCACTTTCCCCCAAAGCTTCATCCCGCTAAACACACACACATGCACACAAACACACACACATTGCACGACAGGCTTTATCCCACCTTTGGCCTTGAAAGTTTATTCTGGGAGTTTTTCAGCTGCGAAGCCACTTTTTTCGCAGCCGAAGCGGAGGGTGTGTGGCTGCATATCTCAGCACCTTGCACTGTAAATGCGTATAAAAGTTTATTTGGATTTCTCTGCTTGAGTGTGTGTTTGTGTGCGTGGAAAAAATAAAGCCCAGCAGTTTTCGCAAAAATTATGCGCAAAGCCATTTGAGTCTGTGATTACAAATTAAAAGTGGCCCATGATGTTTGATTAAAGCTTTTAATCATTTGAGCTCCACTCCACACACACACTGAGGATAGACTGCCACCAGCTCAGCTCAGATGATGTGCAGGGGCGGAACAAACTTTATTTCGTTATGTACTGGGAATAAACTTTATTGAATACTTTTCACGCGCTCATTAACCCATTTCCGTAACCCTCTACAACGCGCCTGAGATGTTGAAATTCAACGTCAATGTCGTCCTACACGCACGCACACACTCACACTATCACTGTATCGCTCTCACACACACATGGGCCTACACACACACGCAGGTTAACACAGCTCTTTCCACTCTCACTAAGCTTCTCCTTGTAGTTATGTTTAAATTCCCTTTAAATCAGGAAAATTCGTTTCTCCTTAATCAGAATTTGCAGTTAAGTCCCAGACGAATGCTTTAATGTTAAACCTCATTATCGCCATCGGAGTGTGTTTGGATTTGTTTTTATTTACTCTTCTTATTGTTGGGTAATTACCGCTGACGCAAAGTTGCAACACTCGTTCAGCTGGATGATCTTGAACTCTAATTTATAAGTCAATCTGTTATTAACCGGCAGAACCTCCTCATGTTGCGGTTTGACATTTGAAACAATTAAACTAATTCACTGCAATGTTCCCGACATCACTTTGCATAGAGAAGAGGAACAAGTCCCTGTTCATTTTTTTTATTTATTTTTATATTTGTTTGATTTCTTTACTAAATGTAGAAAGTATAAATTCACATAAAAACATGACATATTTGCATAATTATTTGGGGGAAATTAAATTATATCAAACTAAAATACAGTGCTTGAAGATAAAACACATACTTTGACTGACTTTATATTCTGGACTGGGACCATGTTGTAATAATATCAGATCATACAAGACCAGTATTTAACGGATTGTTGTTAACATTGTTATTTACATGATTAATAATTATAATGATAACCAGGACAATCTATCTATCTATCTATCTATCTATCTATCTATCTATCTATCTATCTATCTATCTATCTATCTATCTATCTATCTATCTATCTATCTCCTGTTGTGCTTTTTGTTTTTGAATGTCACATAAAGCTTTCTGCTACCTCAGCTTCAGGCCATCAAACCTTGGGCAAGAAAAAACATGAGACGGCCAAACACCCCCCACCTCTCTTTCCTCTCTCACTCCCTCTCTCTCTCCTCTCTCACTCCCTCTCTCTCTCTTATCCCATGGCAAACTCCTCTGTCATGCACCTTGTATTTTATCCACATTTTAATGGGCCTCGCGACCACTCTCGTGCATTGGAGGCTTTGGGGGGTATACGGAAAGCTCCTGCTTTCACTTTATAGCCGTGGTTGGCAGAAGAGGCCCCTGAAGCGTCTCTCTCACCCCTTTTTCTCCATGTCTCTCTCTCTTTCTCCCTCTCTCCCTCTCTCTCTCTCCATCTTCCTCTCTCCCTCTGCACGCCCCAAAGGGTTTTGTCAGATAGAATTAAATCAGTGTGGGCCGTGCGGCCCCCACTCTCAACCTGTGTGTGTGTGTGTGTGTGTGTGTGTGTGTGTGTGTGTGTGGAGTCTCGGCTGCCCTTACACAGAAATGTGCTCACAACCACAAGGATATAAAAAATAGAGGCCCCTCATGAGCCGTGGTAATTATCATTTAACAATAGCCACAACTCCTGAAGCCCTGACCGAAGATGATGTCACCACATCGCCTGACCAGGAAAAATAACAGACAGAATAATATCATCAGGGCCTTTTTCTGCATCTCAGAAAATGAAGCATTGTGGGGTTTTTCTTTCCAACGTGGCTCAGTGTTGTGAGGATGTTGAAAACAGGATCATTATTTTTGTGTTTCCAATAGCAGTGTGGCGATGCTCTAAAACCCAGCAAAGAGGTTGTGCAATGAAATGACATCAGTCATTTTTTTGAGTGGTAAAAAGTTTCAGTGATAGCAAAGTTGTATTTTTAAGCAACAGTCATATTATAATAAAGAACCCTAAATGGGTAAAATAACAATTTGTCTAATCTATTTTGATTTGATTTACGTGATAATAATTTGCATTTAAATGTAAGATGAGTCATATCTTAATAAGTTTGGGTATCCAAAGCACAACACCATCAGAATCCTCCAAATAAATATTTAATTTATAATCAATATAAGCAAAGTGCCTCTACTGAGACAACCAAATGCACACTTGAAAGCATATAAACATTTACATGTAAAGTGTTTACATGTTTACAAGTAAAAAAAGACACAAACAGAAATTGTCACTAGTTTCCTATTCCTTTCCACGGTGCTCCTTGTACTAGTCCCCATCAGCCTGTGTCAGTGTGTGCTTTGTATTACTGCTCTAAGCCGACGAGCTTCTGCAGCACATAGATGCACCCGGGTCAGACAGGTCAAAGAGTTCAGCAATGGAGGGAGCAACAGGGGGAGGAGGGGGGGTTTGCAGCGCCACTTGATCTCCTCTGTTAGCGATATGTGTCAATCACAACCTCTCATGCTCCTTCACCATGGGAAAAGACAGGATGACAGAAAGCGTGAGAGAGAGAGCAAACCAAGGTGACGACAACAGTGTCAGAAGGAGAAACCAGTAAAAGTGTTGGTGATGGTGGCAACATTAGTGGCCCTTTCAGTTCAAAAATCATTTATATTACCTCGCAGGATGAGGAGTGCTGTCATACAAACTCAGAAAACACTACAAATACACACACACACACACACACACACACAAACAGCTGCAATACTACGCATGACGGCCTCATGCCAATAGAATTAGTCCCATCCTGCTTTGCTTCGGAGGCTTGTGCGAGCATTGATTTGTCCGATTCTAAAGCATCCCGGGATCAATTTTTAGTCGAAGCCAACGGAAGCAGTCGGTTTAGATAAATCTATGTCAAATAACCTGCGTGGCTGAAAGTCCCAAGCTTTTACATTAAAAACAAGCAGAGATCCCAAAAATATTCCTTACTTTTATTTATTTTCAGTTTGTTTGTCGGCTGTTGTTCCATGTTTTCTCCTATTATTTGTTTGAAATTAGTTGATTTGTTTATAATATATTGTTAACACTTTCATTTAATCCCTTTATTTTGCATTTAACTGAGTTATGGAAGAGATAAATGTCTATTAATGTATTTGCCAACAGCTATAAGTGGAGGCTCATATGAGAAGTTTTAATTGTGTATAGTACTATAATTAATAAGCACTTAAAACTGTCCTGTTTAGAACTAGGGCAGCAAGTAATGATTTTTTTCATTGTCGATTAAACTGTTGATTATTTAAGCATTAATTCAGCAGTTATTTAGTCTCTTAAGTCTCAGAAAATTAACAAAAATGCAGATCAGTGTTTCCCAAAGCCCAATATGACGGGCCTCAAATGTCTCGTTTTCATCCACAACTCAAATATAGTGAGTTTATTGTCATAGAGGAGTAAAGAAACAAGAAAATATTCACATTTAGGAAGCTGGAATCTGATAATTTAACCTTTTTCTTCTTAAAAAAATAACTCCAACTGATCGATTATGAAAAAATTTCAAGTAATGGATTCATCTTTGCAGCTAAACTTACAACTTCATTGTGTTCCATTATAACTATTTATGAAATGTTTCTATAGTGCTTTTAAGTGCTAAATAAAGGGCTTAGTGTCCGGAGAGATGATTTAAATCATCAACAGGGAGTGCATATGAAACACCTGTATGATCAAAAGTTGTATAATAACGACACAACAATGAACAACTTCACCAAATAGACACATGATTGATGAGGGAACCTATCAGGAAACCAGCAGCACCATCCTCAGTCAGAAACAGCAGGTTAGCGCACAGCTTGTGTCTCCAAATCACTGTTTCCCATTGTTGCCATGAAATCACTTATTGGGCACAACAGCGGGCACCTGGCCTGAGTGAATCTCCGGTTTGCAGTGTTGTCAGGGTCCGTGTGGTCTTTTGTCGAGCTCTGTGTTGTTGATCATGTTGTTTATTGTGCGTTTGTGCTGACTAATGGCCCAGTGTTATGTAAGAAGAGAGGAGAGATTACCCCAAGCCAGTGCAGGCCACACTGTTAATCCCTCAGCACAGCCCTACTGACTGACTGAGGTACCGCCAGAGTGCTGTTGCAACACACACACACACACACACACACACACACACACAAGCTCACACTCACTTCCCACTGTCTGTGTGCACCTGTCCTCACATACCCACAGTCTACTCCTCACCTAGCGTGTCTGCCTGACCTTTTTTCAAGCCGTCTACCAAAAACATCCCACCATGCTGCGTGTGTGTGTGGCCAGGATGGCACTTCTGTGGTCCCACTGAGCCGCTATCATAGCTCGTGTTTGTTTAGCATGTGCTCAGCGTGCGCTCCATGTTGGTTTTATCCCTCTGCGGCTGTCTGGGGGAGTCTAGGCGAACAGTTTTTCTCCTCAGTCAATTCTCTCTCTCCCCTCTTTTTTATTTAATCTTTATACACACAAAGCGTGGGCTATACGGCACGCTTCGGTTTGTGTCTCCACTTTATCTTAGCCAGGAGGGATTTCAGCCTGAACCACTCCTAAACTCTAAATCTGCCTTGAAGTCATAGAGTCCTCTGACAGCTCCTTCTGTTTTGTCAGTTTTACTCATCCATGAAGCCAGCATGTCTCAATGGAGACACAATGATATTCAATATTCACATTTCCCTTCGATTTGCATTGAAGTAAAAAAACCGGGGGAAGAGGGTGACTGCGCTTGTTAAGAGCAGAAACCGAGTAATGTATGAACAGAGAGACAGAGATATTATTGGATGGGTCGCTTTTATTTAAAAAAAATGCTCATAGCAAGAATATTTGAGCAGGAATTGGGTTTTGCTGTCTCACAATCTGCCTCGCTTTTGTGGAGAGAGAGATAAAGTGTAGTGTTTGATAGTCCAAAGTCAGAGAGCGTGTTCACCTGCACGTCTAAACTCTGGTTTCAAGAGTTATGTAGAACATCTGCTACTGGATTTATGCAGGAGTAAAAAAATAAAAAAACAAATTTTGGCTTTGTAAAAAAAATATATCAGAAGCAGAAAAATGTAATGTCTTTTGTTTCCCTTCCATTTCTTCTTTGTCAATGAAATTCTTTTCCGGACTTTTGTGCATTTACTTTGAAAAAGATTGTGAAATATTGTAGAATCTATGATGTTTAAAAAAAAGAGTATTAAAATGCAGGAGATAAAGAGAAAGGAAAGAAGGGGGAATGCGAGTGAATGAATGAGTGAGATAAGAAAAGGGAGAGCAAGTAAGAGAGAGACTCAGGAGTTATATAATAGTGCAACTGTGCATGTGTGTGTGTGTGCTTGAGCAAGAGTGTGTATGTGAAAGAGTAAGGGATAACAGGGTGGAGGGTGGATATAACAGGAGACTGTTTACGTGCGTGTACGTTTACACAGACACACACAAAGACACAGACTCTCCTGTCCTTACACTTGCACACTGTCGCTGCCCTTAGCAATGAATAACGCCTGCACCCGTAACTGTGCTATCCAAAGTCCACACTTGCAAACCACCTATTAGACTTTAGCTAACACTCAAAGCAGATTAGTCCATATACTGCAGGTTTGTGTCAGTGGAACATTCCTACCTCTACTTTATGCATAAAAATATAGATTAAATGCACTTTTATGGCAAATCTAAATATCAAAAATCTGCAAAAACAAGGCTGTAAATGTCTCCCCATAGTTAACAATGAAGAATCAAATACCGTACACCCACATTTAAAATCTAGGCGTACGGTATGTTGCTAAATGCTGATAGTCTGTGAAGGTGTTCAGTGTTGGCAGGTGCATAGCACGCACTAGCAACAATAAGCCTATAATATGACTTAGCCTAGTGCGGCATCTTTTCTTAATGACAAAGATTAGCTTCTTTTAGTGCTTGTAATCTCATTGAAGAGACTCTTATTAGGTCTATCTTTCTTTCTCTCCACATCCCTCTCTCTCTTTCTCTCTCTCTCTCCCACTGTGTCCAAATCCTGAGTTACCTCTCTTAACCAGTCTGTGTGTGTGTGTGTGTGTGTGTGTATGTATGTGTGTGAGTTCACGTGTGTGTGTGTCCTTAGCGGTGGCTGTTGATGTGAGGTCTCCTGTCATTCACAAAGAGAATGCAATTATGAAATCAAGACTGCTGCTGCTTTTTTCGCTCTCCCGGCTCAGATTTAATGTTCATAACGCATTCTGTTAAATCATCCCACTAGAGAGAGAGAGAAAGAGAGAGAGACAGGGAGAGAGAGAAAGAGAGAGAGACAGGGAGAGAGAGAAAGAGAGAGCAGGTGAAGAGCAGAGCAAGCCGGGCCAAGCCGAGCTGAGCTGTGTGATAGTCTTTGTGATCAATTTGCCTCTGTTAGAGATGCCCCTGGGGCCACTTTGGGGAGAACCTTGTTAGGCTGAGTTAAATTGTTGCCCGAGGCGAGCTATTAGCGGCCATCCCTGAGAGAGGACACACACATAGACTCACACACTCACGATCACGCACAAAGACACACTGAAATGAACACATATATTCAAACCCTTTTATTAAATGCACATAAACTCAAATATGAAGTCGGTAACATGCTCACGTACAAGCAGACAGTTTCACTCAAAGGAAAACATGAACTCACAACCACAATAATTACTTAACTCGTCATAGTGTCACTGTGTAAAAAAAACTCTATAGTACTTGACAAACAGACAATACTTTTGCTTTTTTAGAGCAATATCTAATTTGTCAAATTGCACATGCTAACGTATACTTAATATATGTTTATTGGCAGATCGCAAAACCTTAAATGTGCATAGCGCCACCTATTGTATCGGAGTGTCTACATGCTACACGAAAAAGCTCTTTGGTTGCGTATTATCGGCTGCTTATTTATTGGCTATTATTTGTCAGAATATTAAATAATGGCATAAATTTCCCATTATTATATATCAGCCCTTTATATATTGTGCATCCTTATTTGTCACTATTTAATTAGAAAGAAATAGGGAATTCAGTTACCACCAATGCTAAAATGCGCTTGCATGCTTTGGGATATAGCCAGTAGGAAGAAAAAGTGTTAAAGTATTTTCCTGGCTGTAACATGCAAAAGTAAGGGTTTTTTTCAGAGTACGGAAGTACAAAAGTATAATAAAAAATGTTCAGAAAATACTAACAGATTAATGTTAAAACAGTATTTTGGTTGATGTAGAGCAAATCTTAAAAGTTTTATATACTGTTTGGTAGTTTAAACTATAACAATACATAAGATTTTATTTGTTGATTATATGTTTTTGTTGGTAAAAATGTTTATCTAAGTTAAGCAACTAGTAATGAAGAATAACTGTAGCTTTCAGATAAATAGAATAAAGTAGCACAAAATTAAACTGATTTTGCAAAATATTTCAAAATTGCACTTTAGTACGGTACTTCATTATTTCATGTACTTCATTACTTTGTACTACTGCCTATAATTGCACTTCTTGCATGGACCCACAGGTTTTTACATGTATATTCTGTTTTTATATATTCTCATAGACAATTTTACATCCACTCACAGACTGAGTTTCCATCTCTCTCTCAGTGATTTTATTCTGTCAGCTATTCACACTAAGTGCTGCTCTCTTCATTAAAGCTTTAGAGCCCATTCAACCTCACTCATGTTGATGCTCCTGTTTTATCTGACTGACCACCGACTGTCTCTGTAGAGGATGTGACACCGAGGGCACATTTCTCTACACCTTATGTAAGAACTGAAAGCATTTATCTGTCTGTCTCTCCATAGATGTCCCTGTCTTTCTATCTCTCTCTTCTCTACACTGGGATAGCCACCTTTCCTCTCCCTTCCCCCTCAAAGACACGCACACACACACACACACACACACACACACACTGTCATCTACAATTAGGCTCAAGAGAAACACCATAGGAGGAGGAGCGTGAGGTTACAGGCGGATGAGGACATGGCCGAAGCCAACAAAACGTTATTTTCTCACCTCAGGAAGGAAACAACAGGATCTCAGTCTGAATGTGTGTCCGTGTGTGTGTGTGTGTGTGTGTGTGTGTGTGTGTGTGTGTGTGTGTGTATTCTTCTCTGCATCTGGACTAAACATAAACACCACAACCTCGCTCTGTATTTTAACAGCTCAGTGTGCACACATGCATGTCTGCTGTCGTGAGGGTGAAAGGCGTGAGAGAAGAGTAAAAATATATTATAAGAGAGAGCTCAAAGCACTGTGTGTGTGTGTGTGTGTGTGTGTATGTGAGAGTTTTTGTGCATGTGTGTGCATGTCAGCAAGTGCGCCTCAGTGTGTGTGCATTCTCATGGCTGATTTCAGGACGGTAATGACCAGATGCAGACCTCTCACACTTGGACTTGTTCCTTCCACTCTGATGCACTCTCTCAGTCCTTAAGGAAAGGTCAAAGGCCGTCAGGGTCCTACAGGTCACCCAGGGGGTTGGAGTGTGAGCGTACGCCTGTGTGTGTGTGTGTGTGTGTGTGTGTGGATGTGTGTGTGTGTGTGTACAGTGACCATGAGAGGCAGATCTGAGAAGGCAGATGGGCAGACTCTCTCTGTGTGTATATATGTGTTCAGGCAGGGGTTGGGTTTACCCTGTGGATTTTTTCCCACGCCTCCATCTCCTCTTATCCATCTGAGGACACATGCTACACTGGGTGGGAGACTGTGTGTGTGTGTGTGTGTGTAGGGGGGGAGAGGGGGCAAGCATAGAAATCATACTGTAAAGTCTGCTTTTTCAAAAGCAGTTTGCAGTAATGTATGCACTCAAGCATGTCTGAATGTGCCTCTGTCTGTCTGAACGTGTCTCTGCAAATGTGTGTGTGTGTGTGTGTGTGTGTGTGTGTGTGTGTGTGTGTGTGCCTGTGCATGTGAATCGATGCACTGGATGACAGCCAGTGGCCCCCTTCTGTTCCCTCTCTGTGGCGTCCAATCACGCCGCTGCACAATATTCTATGAGCAAACCGCAGCTGATCCCAGACCTGCTATCTGAGCAATTACCCAGAGTGCATTGGAGCCGCATGGCAAGCTGGACAAGCTCATGCCCTCTGACATACAGCAAGGGGGTAGGGCGAGGGAGACTGTTTTTCTGACTGTTTGTGCGAGTGTGTGTGTGCGTTGGCAAAGTGTAGAGAGGGGGGTGGTGGAGGTGGGGAGGAGGGGGGTAGTCGATGACGATGGACTGATGGGAAAAGCGGAGGTTGGGGGTGGTAGCATGTATGCTCATGTAGCAACAGTGTGACTGTCTATATCACAGAGTGGACAAAGACATGCTTGGCGGCGAGGGATGGTGATGGGGGAGGGGAGATGGGCCCGCTTCTTGGCATTATGATTATTACTATAACACACAGAACGGCAGACTGTACAGACAAAGACAGAACCGGTACAGGACTGTGTCATCTTTTATTAACGAGGACGGTTCATGTTAGTGTGCCAGCGTCACGTTTACCAATCAGATGTTTGAGTCAGGGATGATAATCAGTGGCACTGAGTTCACTGCGGTCACTTCGATCATTCTTATCATTGCTTACTAATTATTTTTTTCAATTACTTTATGAAATGCTGTATAAAACGTTACAAAAAAATGATCATAACTTTTTCCCAGAGTCCAAGGTGCATCTGCAGTTGACCCATTTTGTCTGTCCAACAGTCAAAATCTCACATAAAATGAATTTCCAGTGACGTAAACAAGAGGAAAGCAGAGAAAACTGGAACCAGAGAACAATTGTTACTTTTGCCAACTAATTTTCAGCTGACCTACTAATTAATTGACTAATTGTTGCAGTTCTACTGGCAAGCTGTTTCTCAATACACTGAATAAAAACAGTTGATCAGGCAACAATGCTCTCAGCCAAACCACATCTTTTACATGAGCATTCAACAATGTAAAAATTAAGAGAAAATGTTCATTAAATCCCACCCTGTTGAGCAGGAAATTTAGCTAAATCTGATGTCGCTGCATGTTGAACCTCAATTTGCTATCATAACATCAGATTTTCACTACATAATTATCATGGCCAAAAGAGTTCACATAAAAATTTGTCTTCAACTTGGTTGTGAGTTGAGCATCTTTTATGGTAAATGAATTACATTCAAAATATTTGAGTATGGAGATGAAGGGAGAGTCTGTAACCATTACTGAATAGAAGTGTACAAAAATAAAAACGATATTTAATGGATTCTAAAAGGCAACCAGAGGAACTGATTATATCCACAAGGCCAAATATCAACGTGTGTGAATAGAGAGCGTTGGGGGAGGGACACGGAAAGAAGAGGAAATTATTTCAGAAGCGATAGAATATTTGCACAATATTATCATATATGTTTTATTAACGTAACATATCGCAACAACCCCAGTTTGGAATCAACCAAAATTCCTCTGTGCTTGAGTATTGGGAATCGGCAAGAATTAGAAGATCTGTCAGATTTGTATTCAGATATTTATGATTTTAAATTTATATTTTTGCCTATTTTAGACTGAATTTTATTCAAGAAAGTTACGGCCGCTTATAAAATACGAGAAGTTTGGATTTTTTTAGTCAAATGGAAAAAAGGGTTCTGCAGGGGAAAATATTTATATTCGTCATGTTTAAGTAGCAAAAAAAATGTTATTGTTTTATATATTTGCACTTGTATTGAAAAACAGCTTTGATACATAGTGGTCAGTTTTAGGGGCCACCAGGGCTCCCAAACGATCATTTTTATGGTTACTACTGTACACTAGTGCCACACAGAGAAGAGGACATACAGTATCGAAGACAGATGAAAGTAAGCAAAATGCATTTTACTCTTATTTTTTTTTTCTTAAGGAGAGCAGATAGTCCAGCACTCTTCAATATATTTTTTGATGTTTAAGACAGTAAAAACAGACAGAAAAGAGAGAAAAGTATGACAGCACATAGCACAAGTCCGTTTGAAACCATATGCAGTGGCAGTGTTTCATTGATTTTAATGGGACAGTATGATGTGAAAACATGACAGGAGACACAGGGGAGATAACCCAAGCAGCACTGCCATACGCTATTCCCAGCTGTGTGTGTTAATCCACTCAGCGATCACGCCACCAAAAGTTTTCTGAGTGTTTTTCATCATCGGCAGGGAGGAAAAAAAACGCTTGTTCCTCTCTAAGCTCTACGAGACAAGGAAGACAGAGTTACGCTGAGAGATGGAAATAGATCATGAAATACAGAAACTGAAATGATTTCCCAGTCACTTACAGCGAGGAGGAACTCTGAGAGACAAATGAAAAAGTGGAATGGATAGCGAACAGTGATAGCATAATTCACAGTATATAGACATCTAAGACCAGCGCCGGAGTTGCTGAGATTTAACAAGGAGTGGTGGGGGGTAAAGTGCTGATCTCCTTCATTTTTCCCAGAAGATATCTAGTTAACTGGCAAGACTCTATGCATATTTTTAATGAAGTGGAGATACCACCCACATTCATCCCCAACAAGGCAACCCCTGGGACTACAGTAGGAGTTGTGTTTGCATTTCTTAAGTGCCTTACATGGGCAAAAGTTACGGTAGAAAGTGGTTTCAACTGTTCCATAAGCTGCAATACTACAGCACCAACCTCGAGTGTTGAACGCTGTGTTAGGTTGTGTGTGTTGCTCTGGGTATGTTTCTGTTGTAGACCCCCCCCGCAGGCTGAATGAATGAAACATGCATGTCCAGTCTGCCGGTCTTGAAACACACACGCATGATCACACACAGAAGCTAAACATGTATAGCAGCACCTAGTGGCCTCAATTTGTTGTTGCATTGTCAGTGTTTGCCCTTTTAAAATGATAATGTGTGTGTAACCTTTAATGGTTCTGTGTGTGTTTGTGTGTGTGTGTGTGTGTGTGTGTGTGTGTGTGTGTGTGTGTGTGTGAGCTGCTGTGTTTTAGATGGAGTATTGTTAACATATTGGTGCTAGGCTGCTGCCTTTTTTCTGCAGCGCAATGTAGATAATTAGGACTCTATTTAGAGAGAGAGGGCCAGCCCAGGAAATACACAGGAGATCCTCACTTCATTAAAAATCAATTATCATAACACACGTGCCAGCGCAATACAGCCCTCATGGCCACAATCAGCTACACACACACGTGCAGGCTCTCATCGTAGTGAAGTGCAAGCTGCAACAACTATCTTTGTTCTTTGTGAAATTCAGCTTGAGTTAGTTCTCTGCATCTTTTTCTCTCTCAAGAGATTGTGCAGGCCTGATCCTCCTCTTAGCTGTGGAATCGCCAGCGTTGCAGTCCCGCTCTTACATAATAACCTCAGGATAAAACACACACGCTCCCGCTGGCTGAGGACGCTGTCAGTCACTCAGCTTGGATTGGGTCAACTCAGGTTGGAGAAAGGAAGGCCCCTCCCACCCCCGGTGAAAGACGTGCAGCCTGAGAGCAAAATAATCTCTGAAAAACAGAAACGAGTGGCTTTTTTCCTGCTAAGGTTTTCTGTGGAAATGGATGCCTGTCAGGAGAGGTTAGGGGGATTGTTGCATTAGACTTCTTTCTCTAAAGTTCTACTCTTATTTTGGAAATCACTTTCACTGCAGCTTCAAAGCTTCAAGTTTGCTTCTGTAATGTAAAACCATGAAAACAAAGACCCCAAAATCCATTATCATACATTCTAACTTTGAGAACAATGGGCCTCCTCGAAACAGCGAACAGATAACACGTCTTAATTCTGCTGTAATCCACCACTGCAGCTAAAGTGTAACAAGGCAGCAAGCGTGTATTGTTGACTGAATGTGGAAGTGGGAGTCCTTTTGGTAAACAATCCACAAAGCCTCCGCTGCTGAGAGAGGGCGACAGGACAAACAGTGATGATACACCGAGTTGGCTCCACACACCGATGACATCACTTCCTTTAAGAGTGTGACAGCTTAGCACATCATCGCTGTGACAGCCAGACGAGTGCAGCGAGTGGGTGGTCACCCTGGCAACAGCAATGCTGTCATGACCGTCTCCCTATATCCTACCTGACAGTCCCCGCTGGCAATGAGCACAACACACACTAAACAATGCACACACCCACACACACACATACACACACACACATTCCCAAACACTTTGTCAAACACACGTAGACATGTACGCATACTTTATCTTTCTCCGTGTCTTTTTTATAAGTGAGACGCTCACTCAAACCCTCGCCGAAACAAAACAATGCACATGCCCACACGCCCATTCTCCTTTGGGCATAATTATATGATACAAAGAGTACAAGCTCCCATGGGGTAAAAAGAAATACATTGAACATATAATGTAATCACTGGAGAGAGACAGTAAACACACTCTCCGCTAAGGTGGAAAAATGCAAAGAGCTTATTCTGAGAAATCTACAGAAATGATAAGTATGTATATCCACATCACAGCAGCAGCAGCAGCAGGTGTGGGCTGAACACATTCAGCTTGTCTAAAGCAGATTCACTTGTTCCATGAGAAACAATTTAATCAGAGTTGTCCCAAAAGTATGCGATAAACAAACGATTAAAGAGACAGTTCACCACAAAATTGTGTTATTTAAAAAAGTGTTATTTATCAATCTAATATCGAAATATCAGCTGTAGATTTTCTGCATTCTCTCGATTATAATGAAACTTAAACAGGCCGTTCTCCTGGACATTTTGGATTTTTTCCTATGACAAATAATGCACCAGAATTTGTTGCAATCCCACAAAAATTATCAGATGATGTAGCATCAATAACAGGCATGTAGATCTGTTAGAAGTTCTGCATTCTGTTCTTTTTTCTAACTTTAACCACGTTGCTTTATTCTAAATAAGTGTCCCCATTTCACAGCATTAAAACAATGTTTAAAACTGCAATTTTGTAGGATATCGAGCAAACATGTTCGACACAAAAATCTCTCTTATCAGAAATCATGACCCGGTTTCTCAGGATAATCCAAAGACTTTAAAGGACTATTTTCTTTCTAGTTTAGTACCATCATTAC
Source organism: Centropristis striata (assembly GCF_030273125.1). Classification (NCBI taxonomy): domain Eukaryota; kingdom Metazoa; phylum Chordata; class Actinopteri; order Perciformes; family Serranidae; genus Centropristis; species Centropristis striata. The sequence continues at coordinate 16,892,020 of NC_081523.1, forward strand.
TTACATTGTATTTAAGAGAATCTCTACGACTGATAACTCCAACTCACATCCAAACTTTCTATATTGATTAATGGCAATACAGGTAGGAGAAAAAAATATGTATTTTTTATATGGGGTTGAACTGCTCCTTTAAGATAACAGTGAAGGTGATAAGAAGCACAGCTGATGCACTGTTGTCCTGTCTTCTGTTTATTGCTCATATGTGGTTTGTTGATAACAGCCCTGTCCTGGGTGCAACTGACCTGTTTTACAGACTATAAATAGCATGTTTCAGGCCACGTTCATTGACAGCTCTGTGCATGTGTAGTCTGTGTGTCGTCCCAGTCCGTTGCTCTGCTCTGCTCTGACCCAGTTTGGAGCCAGTTGGCCGAGAATTGGTGGAAATGGGTCACGTCTTGAGCCGCACCAGAACTCACAGCATGAGCTACGGTACCTTAAAGACACAGTCAAACAGCTTGTTGTTCCGTCCATAGGTTATTCACTCGCAGATGGACTGCGAAGGGACAATGATCTATTGTCTGGGTACTTTATGTAAATTTACAACTTCACATGTGAGAAATAAAGGGGTTAAAGGCCCATTCACATCTCAAATCACAACTATAAAGATAACTATTACAAAGCATAATGCAAAAGGACAGTGCATAGTCCAAGATAATGGCAGACTGAAGGACAGTTTGTTGGTATTTTTATGCTTCCTGATGGCCACTAGGGGGCACATACGCACATGGATGAATGAATTAGAGAACAAACAAATTAAGGAACACACAAGAAAGTTACTTTGTGGCTCTATTTTTTCTATTATTTTGTTTCTATAACTATTTCAGCAGTGTCTCCAAATTCCAAACTTTTCTTAACTTGTGTTGTCCCACAGTGTCTCTGCAAAATAAGTAGGGATCATTCTTATGAATCTGGCCATCACTGGTAGACCAGTTTGTGAGTCTCTGTGTGCATTAAGGCATTAAATTATACTTTAATTGTGAAGTGGTTAAAGCGAAGGTGTAGGTGTAAAGACAGCAGTCAGCGCCTGCTCCTGCTCAGTCGCTTAGACAGACAGAAATGTCTCCATTGATCCTCATATGGGATTATCCAATTATATATACTGCACACTCATTCCTCCATAGACTGTATGCCTGTGCAACACACACAGACCCACACACTCACACACAATTCATACTGTCAAACTAGACTATCTACACTTGCTCAGATGCGCAAAAATAACCAGATGCAACTTCTACAGATTCACTTCAGTGTACACACACATACACAAGACACAGGGATATATACATAGGGATATCATACAGGGACACAAACACACTTTTCCTCCACAAATACACCTCCCTGAAGCTCCAACTACAGCTACACACTGCAAGTTTAGTTTTGCTCTTGAGGGGAACCAATTAGGAATCAAATATTCACGCAAACACGGAATATAAAACTGCAGAACTTGTATTTTCAGTCCTGCTAGGTGACTTCGTAAAAGTTGCAGAATTTCCTACAGGTAGGAATGTGCAAGGAGATTACATGTGAATGGCTATTTCAGCTGTGGCTAAGCCCATGCTCATCAGAGGAGGGAACCAGCTCGTCGGGAAATAATTTAGGATTAGATAGGCTGTCTAATCTCTTTATAGAGGGTGTGCCATCTCAGCAGACATACCTGCCTACCTCTACATCAATCTCATATCTCTTAAGGAACAGCGTCTGTCTTACATAGGCTATATTATGGAAAATAAATCCAAAGACACCTGTAGCCGGTGCCTCTGCGTGTTGCATTGAAATATCTTCTTTGTTTATATTCTGTGCCTTTGGTTGTGACTTTACATGGAGCTGCCAATACACAGTGAGTAAATTTTTTATGAAAAGGAAAGTAGTTAAGATAGCAGATTTAGAAAGAGCTGAACACTTTACTAGTAAGGTTGCAGGACTCAACGTGTGTCTGTGTCTGTGTGTGAGAGAGAAAGAGATGAAGAGCAACAAGTGTGGTCTGTCAGTGATGTAACCCTTTTTCTCATTATGAGCAACGTTTCTAACCTGCAGGGGTCTCTACTTCAAGCATGCAGGGGTCTTCTCGTGTCTTCCAATTAATGCTATCCTGTCATTTATGCGTGTGTGAAAGTGTGTTTGAGCGCGTCTGGAGTCCTCTATGTCCCTGCCGTTAGAAAAAACTCAGACAAGGACATAAAGGGTGTCCAGAATGTCACTGCGCCCTTGTGAAGTTGAAGTCACACACACACACGCATGCACGCACGCAGGCATGCACACACATGCACACACATACACATACACACACACACACACACACACACACACACACAGTAACCTCAGTCAGGTCCTACAGCCAAACAGGTTGTGTTCTGTTTTTAACCTTAAATAAGACCCCCAGAGGAGCTAAAAAAAAACCTGTGAGCTGAATCTGGGAAATAAAAGCCTATGGCCTGTCCAAAGTGTGTTTTTTTAACACAAGTCTTTTCTGTCCTCTCTCTTTGCTCGCAGCCCAAATCGAAGTCATACCTTGCAAAATCTGCGGAGACAAATCATCAGGTATCCACTATGGAGTCATAACGTGTGAGGGATGTAAGGTGAGACTTGATACACCTCTTTCATAACTTGTGCACCCAATCGGGCACATTCTATGCTCATGCAGGTACAAGTGCGTCTTTACTCATGCGCTTTTCTTGACATGTGACCAGGGTTTCTTCAGACGGAGTCAGCAGAATAATGCATCCTACTCCTGCCCCCGCCAGAGGAACTGCCTCATCGACAGAACAAACCGCAACCGATGCCAACACTGCCGCCTGCAGAAATGTCTCGCCCTAGGAATGTCCAGAGATGGTGAGGCCCAGATTATCACCACCTATATCTACGTATATGCAGATCATATGGGTGGTGCACAAGTGTTTGCACGATTAACATTCAGTACTTTATACTTAAGCTTTCCCAACTCTTCTGCAAAACTAGCTTTTACATCATGCGTTTCTTATTGATTTATCTACCTGAAGATGTAAGGTTGTGGCAGTTTTTTTTGTAATTTTGTCTCTCTTCCTTGTTTGTCTTCTCCATACAGCGGTAAAGTTTGGCCGCATGTCCAAGAAGCAACGTGACAGTCTGTATGCAGAGGTCCAGAAGCACCAGGCGAGACTGCAGGAGCAGCGGCAGCAGCAGACAGGCGAAGCAGAAGCTCTGGCACGTGTTTACTCGTCCAGCCTAACCAATGGACTGTCCACCCTTAACCATGAGATTGGGGGCACCTATGCTAATGGTCACGTCATTGAACTGCCCAAGGGTGGCCACGGTAACGGAGGCGGAGTCCCAGGGGGGTACTATGGGATGGATTCCACCCAGCCGTCTCCAGATCAGTCAGGTTTGGACATGTCGGGAATGAAACACATTAAGCAGGAGCCGGTGTATGACCTGACGCCAGTGCCCAACCTGTTCAGCTACGGAGGCTACCAGGAAAGTCAGCTGGGACCCAATAACGTCAGCATGGGAGAGCTGGGTAAAGGCTAAAGCTGGATTTTTTACTCTGTTTGAATATGAATGGGTCATCATTTCAAATCTGCATGAATTATCCACATGGAAAAAAACTGCAAAGTATTCCTGGTTTAAAGTCTGAGTCAGAGTGCTAATCTGAGAGCAGAACAGGCGATCAGACAGGCTTACACAGCTAGCTGACAAGGTGTCATATTAGTGTATGTAGCACAAGTTATGATTAAGTTAAAATTAAGGATTTAACACAAATCCAAGGGAATGTTAAATTAAGCAGTTAATGGATAGCACGTGACTGAGATAGATACACGTGCCTTATACCATTTTATCTAATGCATAAATGAATGAACTGACCGTACTGTATGGAAAGGAATAAATGAATAACCAAACAATCCTCTCTTACAGACCGTATAGCTCAGAATATCATCAAGTCCCACCTGGAGACATGTCAGTACACAACAGAGGAGCTACAGCAGCTAGCCTGGCAGACACACTCCTATGAAGAGGTCAAGATGTACCAGAGCAAGGTGAGTTCATCTTCTCCATATGTAAAATAATATTTGATTTTTCCAATGCCCAAGGTAGCTCGGTTATTTTTCTATTATTTGACAGTTTTTGGCTACTCCAAGGTTTTAATCAGGACTTACATATAGCTCTCAAAAATAACAAATGATGAAACGGACAAAAGATTTATAATTAGAGGAGAGCCAAAAATAAATTTCTCTTTGTCCTTTCCCTCTTCATTTCAAAGAATACTTCACCCTTAAAAGGACATCCAAAAAATCCATCCAAAAATATGACTTGGATTAAACTGCAGCAGTTGTGTGAGAGTTTTGTGTGGATGTTTTCATATTGCGGCCTCCATTTAAGACAATCCATTAAAAAATGAGTGTGTGAGTGTGGAGGCACAACACAAAACAGAAGTTTTCTTCAAGAATTCAAAACTTCATTAAAAACTGAGGAAGTAATTGAAAAAAAAAAAAGTAATTTTAGGGTGAAATATTTCTTTAATATGAGATATAAAATCAGTACGTGATTTACTGGCGTAAATATTACAACATACGTAGAGTACATATAACTCTAAACTGTGTGTGTTTGGTTCTAGCCCCGGGACGTGCTGTGGCAGCAGTGTGCCATCCAGATCACCCATGCAATCCAGTACGTGGTGGAGTTCGCCAAGCGCATCTCAGGGTTCATGGAACTGTGCCAGAATGACCAGATCCTGCTGCTCAAGTCAGGTGAGTTGATTGGATCGACAATGATGGTTCAGGGATATCTTTTTTTTATCATGTTAAAATGTCAGACAGTGTGGTTTAATGTGCCTTTTTGTTGGTATATCAACTTCAAAATCATCACAATCTCTCTCTATGGTTCTTCCAGGTTGTTTGGAGGTAGTCTTGGTGCGGATGTGCAGGGCGTTCAACCCTCTCAACAACACTGTGCTGTTTGAAGGGAAGTACGGAGGCATGCAAATGTTCAAAGCTCTAGGTAAGGCATTGCTACCTATGCATTTAATATAGAACTAAGAGTTGAAAATGCAAAAAATACTTTACTATTGGTATTGTTGCTCTTTAGCGCATACATGACCGGAAAAAGTGTAATGAAAATCTCTCTTTTTGTCCGCCCTTCTCTGTCCTCCTCTCCGTGTTTCCCTTCAAGGTTGTGATGACTTAGTGAGTGCAGTGTTCGACTTTGCCAAGAGTTTGTGTTCACTGCAGCTGACAGAGGAGGAGATCGCTCTGTTCTCGGCAGCTGTACTAATTTCCACAGGTCAGTGCACATTCCCCAATATTATTATAATAGAGGACGCAACCTGCACGAACCTCAGTGCATGCACTGAAGCAAGACAATTAGCAGTATGCAAAACAAAAGTCTGTTTACATTTGTCAGCATCAAGAAGCCTAATCACAGTCAAAGTAATTAAGATAATAGTAGTTCTACCATTTTGTGCAGCAGCCTCAGAGCTGTATAAACTTCATAAACAGCTCTCCAATCAACACGTATTGACTCAGAGCTATTAGCATAAATAAAAAAAAAACACACTTCCTTTTTCTCCACTCAGATCGGCCGTGGCTGATGGAGCCTCGGAAAGTCCAAAAGCTCCAGGAGAAGATCTACTTTGCCCTGCAACATATTATGCAGAAGAACCACATGGATGAAGATGCACTGGCTAAGGTAGGCCATGCCTTTGTAGTGTGATAAATCATATCAAGGTAACCATGGAGGAACTGTCCTTTAGCTAAAGGAACAAACAAGTCAAACACAGACCACAAGGAGAAGAGGAGCTTTGAAAAAATAAAAACTCACTTCTAACGTAATTTGTTCTTACTCCCATACTTGACACATAAACAAATTTGTTCTGTAGCCCTTGGTGTCACATTTTAAGGTGTCATTTATGAATGGGCTGCTGGAGGAATTGAGGTAACACAGTATAAAAAGCAAGAGTCCATGACGGAGGAGGTCAGGGTGGATCCAATAGACAGGACTTTTCACCCTGAAACCACAATCTTTTCCAAACCTTAACCAAGTAGTTTTGTGTGAATTCACAACATAAACCACCTCAATCAGTCGGACCACCCTGCATGTCCAAAACCAATGCTAAAATGGTTCACTATGCATTAAAAACTGATGCCATTTGCCCCTGACCAAACATCCATATGTGACTAGCTGGGAGTGAAAAATGAGTTTGTCCCTGTTTGTAGGTTGGGAGTCAAAATTTCTGAAAACACAATTAAAATGAAAGTAAATTTCTTTGTCCTTGACCATCTCTCCCTCTTGTTTGGCAGCTGATCAGCCGAATCCCAACGTTGTCAGCCCTGTGCACGCTCCACACCGAGGAGCTCCAGGCCTTCCAGCAGCTCCACCCAGAGACGGTCAACATCCTCTTCCCTCCGCTCTACAAAGAACTCTTCAACCCCGACCCCAACTCTGCCATGGTCATGCCCAAGTGACTGCCTGTGGTCCCAATGCAACAAACGGCATCAGCAGAGGACCAAGAAAATAAGAAGACAGCCACGTCTGACGAGACGACAGCAGCCGCGTCGATTATGTCACCATCGTGGCAACAACATGCTCCTGAGCTCCCCGAGCCTCATTTCAGGCTGGGGGGTGAGGAGTCATCTGCCAGAAACTTACAGTTACCGCCAACAATACTAGGAATGTCCAGCACTTATCCCATCCTGTTCACCGATACAGTCTGAAGAATGTATATATAAATGAAACGCGCCCCAAGCCACAACTAAAGCGGGGCTTCCTCCCGTCTCCTGAACTGAACTGACTGACCAGAAATGTACAGACTTTAAAAACATCTAGGAACAATTTTAAGCTGTCAATCTTTAAAAAAAAGTGGGTAAGTTAATTTGTTTTAACTTTGAAAAAAATCTTTTTGGTTTGTTTGATTTTTTTTTTTTTTTTTTTTTCATGTGAAGAAAATTGTGAATTTGAAGAAGCTGGACGGGGGAGGGAACTGTGGATTTAGAGAAGCTATTGTAGATATTCTTCTAGTGCAGAGCGGATTCCAGTATTACTTCTTGTTCTGTTAAAATAAGTTAGTCCTAATTTAAATATACAGCAGTCCATTGAGGCTGACTATACCTTGTCTGTGTTTTTATTTTATTTGATAGTTTCTTGTGTACAGAATTTGTAAAGTTGAGACTTGTAAAAGAATATTGGGTAAAACCGGGAGTCGATTCGGGTTTTGTTGATATATAGAAGCCTTGTCTGGATTTTGTTCATATGTAAAGAAGGAACTGCATCCTTCTGATGAGAACTTATAGAAATGTAAAGAGAGCATATGAAGGATTTAAAAAGAAAATAATGGCTACTACTTTTCAAGGTGAAGATATATACATAAATATTCTATTTTGCAAGAAAAAGAATCTGGCAGATTTGCCATACTATCAATCATTTTCTTCTCGCTGCAATAATTACGTCCAAAAAAGCTGGACTGCTTTCGAACAATCAAACAGAAACAACCAATCAGAAACTAGGACCTCACTATGAAACCCCGCTTTTCCCAAATTCCTGTCACCCTGCCCCTTATTTCTTATGTATTAGGGCCTTGACATGAGATTTCAACAGACAGTTAATTCACAGCGGATTTTAAAAATTCCACAAACAAAATCAAGACAAACTTTAATTAAATTTACAATTTTCCAATCTTCAAAAAACCTGTAAGCGCCCTCATCCCTGTCATCACTATTTGCACAATTCAGTTCATGGATGTCAATCAATCCAGGCTGTGAATATGAAGGACCCTTTTTCTCTAAAGAGCAATAACTTTCACACTGCCTTTCTGATCTCTCCTTTCCTCCTCTTTCTATTTTCAGCTGTTCAGAACAGGGTAGCAGTTTTTAACTAGAATGCACTATATTTGACTCTTGTCTTGATCATTAATTATGTCTAACAATCATCTTTATGGATAGTAATCATTCCACTACGCACTCGGCAGTGTTTTTAACGTGATATGATCTGGGGTTAGGAAATAACTGAAAAGATGTGAGGAAACACAGATTAGCCTCTGGTGATCTTGAACACTTTTAAAGCTGCAATATTACACTGACGATTCACACAGACAGCTGTGATAGACAATCACTTTTTGCTTAGTCATTCCATAATTATTAGCACTTACAGATTGTCATATTTTTGTTGCTTTTTCTACATTAATGTTATGTTGATTAGCATTTGGCCACTGTGTAAAATCGCACTGCTCTTACTGTGGATTTACACGATCTGAGCATGTTGTTAGCACTTCTGCATTCAGCCACTTGATGGTCTGTGTGCATTACTGTACATTTGAAAAAAAAAAAAGCTATGGAAAGCAATGACAAATCTTCAAAGTACAAACTAAAGAGCTTCTTTAATGGTGCAGTTTGTAAGATTTGGCCAGGTTTTTTCATTTAAAACCTTCAAAAAATGAACAAAATAATATCAAAAGTTTGAGATTGGCGTTATATCAAAGATGTCTATGCATTGTGAGATATTCACTGAAATTAGCATGCTAAGCAGCTAACCCCGTCCCGTTCCTGTCTGGTAAAAAAAAGCACTTGTGCGTCGAGAGGCGGTTGTGAGTCCAGTCTGCCCTCAGAGAGGATGAAGACGTAGACGCAGCTATACTTTTTCACTATACATTTTTGAGGACATTGCAAAGTCTTGATGAGTGTCATCTCTGCATTTAGTAAGTAAACCATGCAGTACTTGCACAATGTGAAATACTGCCCCCTATTTTTTTTTTTCAAAATGCACGTTTAAAATAAGCTATTTACCAAAATAAGTGCACCACTTCACGATGATAGCATAACATTAATCAGCTCATGGTACTTTTACAGTTTGTTTCCTTGTTTAACAAAATGGCAATTTTGCTGGAATTTCTAATTTATCTAAGACAGCACTTATACTTTTACCTCAACTTAAATCACTAGTTATTTTTTGCATTTTGCAAGATCTGTGTTAGGCTGTCTGTTGTTTGCAAGTGATCATTGCACAGTGGCCAAATCTTCTACATGCTATAAGCTTGGATACAGTCAGGCTAGCTATGCATTCATTAACACTTGAACCGTTACCATTTCATACGTTTTCTCCATATACAGTAGTAAAGAAAACGCTGTCGACAGCACATGGAGCGAGCATCAATGTCAGACATTAGTTATCTGCTCACATCCATCTGTTCCACTGACAGGATCCTTCCTTCAACCCCTGACCCGACCCGACCCGACCCCAGATCAGAGGCCAGTGACTCTTAAGACAATCACTTGTTCATTAAGGCTCGATGCACTAAACAGCATCTCTCAGGGACCAGCTCTTTTTCTGACTTTGCATTAAAAGAGGGTTTAATATTTTTGCAAATTTACAAAAAAAATTATGAAAGAATAACTTTTTAGGCATACGCCGCCAACGTATGCTGGCAATGGAATCTGCCCAGACAAGGCTTTGATAAGTGTGTGTCTGTGTGTATGTGTGTATAGAGCATGAATTCACTGTCCAAATCTCTTTAGAGCCCAGACTATATGACAAGCATTGTTACATGGCACATAAAGAAAAGCAAAAAATATATATATACTGTATGTCTGTGTGCTATTGTCACCACCTGTACACTCATGTTTACTGGTTATTTTGCTGCTTTTGGGACAGTGAGGGAAGTCCATTGGTAAGCTGTGAATCAAGCGCCATCACTACACCCCCGGGACAGTGAATTCTGACTCTGAAAATGAAGTTTTTGTGTGTGATGCTATTATTTTCCCTTGTTAGACTGTGAATCTGAGGGGTGGGATGGGGTTATGAGAGGGGATGTGCTGGCAAGAACGAGTGGCAACGCAACACTGTAAGTAAGATACTGTAGCAATAAGAACTGGAGGCATTTACTACTGTCATGTTTGCATTGTAAGATTATTTTTTATTTTATTACTATTTACTATTATTATTGTTCTTATTATGACTACTATTCTTCTATTACTATTAGCCTATTGTTGTTCTGTTCTATTTGCATGACGTTTCATTGCAATGAAACATTTGGGGCTTATTTGTGTTTTCTCTTCTCATGATATTGTGAGTTTCGTGGGAGGGGCAAGGTGGGCGATGGGTTCGGGGCAAATTCCACGTCAATTCAGTCAGTTCAAAGCAAATTTACTTTCACAAGCTGGAAGAATTTTTAAATAAAAATGCTCTTATTTATACACAACCAATTTCAACTTGATTTGAAATGATTTTTTTTTTTCTCAACCTCTGAATGTGTGAGTTGGTTTAACCAGTCGGCCCTTTCGGAACTGGCCTTATTGAACCGGATCAGAGACCCTTAACCTGCAGCGGGAGGGAACAATGTGGGTGGGTAGGTGGGGGGGTTAATCTATTCTGAATGTTATGGAGTAGCCTGTTCAGTGTGAGGGGCTGAACGCTTCATGCGCCTTTACCACTCCATCAACACAGAATGACAACGCAGACCGCACAATAAAACTAGTCGCAGTTGACGGCTCGGATGAATTGCGCAGACATTTTTAATACACTTGGTTTGAAATGCATTTCCTACACTTAGTTAAATACACTCCACCCCAAAAACCTCCTTCTCCCTTTCCTGAGAAAACCTGTGTGAGTGTGTGTGTGTGTGTGTGTGAGAGAGAGAGAGAGAGAGAGAGAGAGAGGATGAGACATCTGCTCTACCAATGCTTTGTAAACTTTCTTGATGCATTACACATGCGTGCAATTGGAGTAGTGTTGAAAATCGTTAATTTATTGTTTAGAATGTCTTTGCATCCCAGCAAGAGCAAATAAAACAAAATGTAGCAATCTGTAACCGAAACCTAAAAGGTGCTTGGGCTACAGAATCTCTTTTACACAGGACTAACAAAACAAAAAAAACACAATAAAATGAGACTTTTTTTTTTTTTTTTTCAAAGTGCCATAGCTAGTGAGGAGAGGAAGGATTGGCAGAGTGGGGCGTAGATGCTTTACTGTGAGTGAGTTTACTTGAGAAACCAATCAAAAAAAAAGGGGAACTCCAAGGAAGATGTGTATTTAATTACACTGACAAACAGTTTTTACATTTTATGCTTTTTTCATTTGGTGAGAGGGGACTCTGCTGGACTCTGAACTCTGACTCTACTACAAATCCATCAGCTCTACTGTACACTTTCACATGAGAATGAGAGTGTGTGTGCGTTTGCGTGCCTGAATTTTCATTTAGGAGAGCCACAAACAACCACATTTGATGGATCAGCATGGGTTGAAGTTCAGAGCTATGCAGGGCCCGAACTGAGTCCTCCTTTGAGATGTATATACAATGTGAAGGTCTGAAGTGATTTTTGTTAAATTCTATATTTTATCGCTTTTGTAGACATTTTGTTGTGGGAAGAAAAAAAAATAAAATAAATTTTATGGGTGCATTTCTGTCTCGTTTTTCTGTCTCACAGATACACAATGTTAGATTTTTTAAAATGTTTTTATTTTAACCAAACATGGGGCAATTTTATTCTTGTTAAATGAATCCATAATGTATTAGTGTATGTTAATTATAACACAATTATCATTATATCAATATCAAAATATTTCTAGACAAAGTATACAAAAATATAATAGTTTAGACTTTTGTGAAGTCTTGAAAAATCAGTACAACTATATTTCCTCTTATGATTTATGAGATACAGCTAAATGATGATAAACCCTTTTCATGAGAATAATCTGCAACACTCCTGACAGTATTTACTTAATATACTAAAATAATATATTAGCATCCTTTGTACAAATAACAGCAATTAAATCTCTCGTGTCCTGTCACAGACTGCTGTTGATAAGTTTCCACAGTGTTTTATGAACAAACCATATGAGTGTGTGTTCAGGTACATGTCTTGGTAAAAGTGCATGTGTCTTAATTTCCCTACTTGCTGGGTCAAAGGTTACATCCTTGTTTCATCGTCTTCTTGTTCTCTCCCCTCTGTTGGCTCTGCCTCGCTGCTGTTCTCACAGCTGTCCGAATACGTCCTTAAATCTGAACAACAGAAACATCAGTTAGCGACATGTCGCTCCGATAACACAGTCATTACCACAAGAAAGAGAATACTGACAGGCCTGGGAGAAAGTCCACGCATCCGGCATGAATAATTTGGTTTGATTTGTTGGAGAAATCTTGGAGAGGACACAAGAAGAGGAAGAGGAAACACAACGCACCTTTGAAATATCAAAACAACTGTGTCTGAGTGTTTGTGTTTGTGTGTTTGTTTGCCGGGCTTGTTTGTTTTTGAGCACAGTTTCTTTCCGAGCAGTTATCCTCTAGATGCCGGTATCGTGCCTACCCAGAGACGTTAATTAATAGCTAATCAAAGCTAATGTCTCAGCAGCACATCGCCAGCACAAAGACATGATTAATATGTAATCAAAGGCCGTGGAGCACAACGCACAAAGCAGGGCCCACCCCCATGCCTCAAACACTACTGTTGTTATAGAAATAAACGAACACTCGCGGCTTAATTAGCTGGCTGTTGGTGTGTGTTGTCTTCATTTGAAGTTGTCGGGGATTTATCTCAGAGCCAGCGTCGGCCTCCTGAGTGACGACACAGAGGTGACATACGAATACATGCATATACACACGTGCAAGAAAAAAAAACAGTGACAAAGAAATTTCCTATGTATAATCCAAGGAGTCCAAAAAAACTAATTGATTTAAATAAAAAAAATCTTATACATATAATTATGTTAACAATGCGTATATTATCTCTCTCTCTCTCTCTCTCTCTCAACCCATACAGGTTTGAAACCACGGGTTGTGTGTGTGTGTGTGTGTGTGTGTACGTTTATCTGTGTGCGTATCTGTGTGTGTGTGTGTGTGTGTGTGTGTATCTATGTGTGTGTCAGTGTGCATGTGTGTGTGTGTGTGTGTGTGTGTACTTATATTTCTGTGTGTGTGTGTATGTGTATGAGTCAGTGTGCGTGTGTGTGTGTGTGTGTGTGTGTGTGTGTGTATGTGGGTCTGTGTGTGTATGTGTGTGTGTGTGTGTGTGTGTGTGTGTGTGTGTGCGTGTGTGTGTGTGCGTGCATGTGTGGATCTGTGTGTGTGTGTGTGTGTGTGTGTATTATAACATGCAACATTACAGCATTAGGATGAGAAAGTTTAGTCTGAAAATAAAGTTTAAAAAACACCTTATAGGTTCTGCATGGGTCCAGATGCCAGCTTTCAAATAATAGCTGTGTCCACTTTGGTTCTAGATAATCCATTTTCACGTCATTTGGGTTTGGTCACAAATGTTTGGACCCGTGAAGACTTCAAACACACACACACACCCACACACACACACACACACACACACAGAAATACTGAACATTACTGACCTGCCAGGCCCAGTCTGTGACAGCAGGCACCACAGGAGTGTTTTTGCAGGAAACCGCTGATTGCAGCATCTCCAAGGTTATCTGGACCAAAAAGCATCTCACCCCTGCTACCACTGCAACAGGGGCAGAAAAGGGTATATCCGTTTAACCAATATGTATTTCAGATCATCTCAAGTCGTTAAATCAAAAGGGAAAGATGTCTGTCGTTAATAATCTTGAGATATTGCTGGTTACTGCACCTTTGATCGTCAGCCATAATGACTGTTGGATCGGTCAGCTCCTCTCCTACTCCTGTCAAGGTAAGTGCACACAAGTAAATAAAGAAGACAGATAGAAACTCACATGTGTGTCGGCACACATTAAAGGAATCTACCTTGTATATCGAGCACCAGAAGCTCTCTGCATGAGTATTCATATGTCCAGTGGGAGAAAGCCAGCAGCATTTCTTCCAGTGAACAGCAGGGGCTGATCTCTTCTCCAGTGTTGTTGTTGTACTTCCTGAAGTCACCGGACATGTTCCTCTCAATAGTCAGCCACTGGCTGTTCGAATGCCAGAGGACCAGCGCTACATCAAGAAACCTTTTAGGAAGAACTAAAGGTTATGTACAGACAGTGGTGGAAGAAGTATTCAAATCTTTTCTTCAGTTAAAGTACTACACTGTGAAATGACTATACTACATGTAAAGTCTTGCATTCAAACCTTACTGAAGTAAAAGTACAACAAAAGTACCAACATCACAATGTACTTAAAGTATCAAAAGTAAAAGTACTCATTATGCAGAATGGACCCACTCAGATTGTTTGATATATTGGATTATTATTGCTGCATTTATGCAAGCAGCCTTTTCATTTTCTCAAGGTAGGGCTCATTTTAACTACTTAATATACTGTAATTAGGTTTAATTTTTTTTAAAGTCTAATCACTTTAAGTTTATCATGTTTTTATATTAAACATTTGGCAGAAAAGTAACTAAAGCTGTCAGCTAAATGTAGTGGAGTAAAAAGTACAATAGAGTTGAGGTATAAAGTTACATTAAATGAAAACACTCAAGTAAAGTACACGTACCTCAAAATTGTACCTTAGTACAGTACTTGAAGAAATGTACTCAGTTACATTTCACCAATAATTACAGACATACACAGACACACAAAGAAGCACATAAAAGAGAAAACACACACCTTGGTGAGTGGTGCATATCATCAGGTTTGACTTCGTTGAACACTTGCATCATCTTCTGGGCTGCTCTCTGCTGCTGGATCTCCTTCAGGGAGGTCAAACAGAGGTTGATCATTTAAAGGGATAGTCTGGATTGTTATTTATTGGGGTTGTATGAGATACTATATCAGTGCTTCTCTGCCTTTCTGCATTTTACTTTTTACTTACTCTTAAACAAAGCTGCAGTGCCGTGCTGCCATGGAAGTACCTCTGCCAGGCACGAACCACCTCCGACCGGAAGGCTTTGACCACATACACCAGACCAGGCCTGAGCACGTCCCGCTCTGCCCAGGTACACAGCACCCTGCAGCCCCGCCGGAGACCCCCATCCAGAGAGCCCTCTTCACTAGAGAGGGGCTGCAGCATCGCAGACAGGCCACGTGACGACCAGGAGGAGACTGTGCTGGATTCAGGGTCAGCATTGGAGGGCACTTCCTCCAGAGAGTAGATGCTCACCTCTTCACCTCCTGCAGGGAATGAGGACATAAAGTAATTGGAGTAAATGGGAAGGAGAGACAGTAATAAAGAAGAAAAGAGGTGACTGTGACACCAAACAAAGAAGTTACCCATAATGGAGACAGGAGTGAAGGGAATGGTGTGAGCCAGTCTCATCAGATTGTTTCTCTCCATAGCTGTTAACACACAAATACAACACTAAAATGCATGTTTAATAACTCAAAAAAACACAGAAAAGACTTAAGAATCTACTGCACCAAAATGTTAATTAACCTAATTAATCAAAACTTAATTTGCTGCATGCTACGTATCATCTTAGTACCTGAATAGTGAGGATACAAATTTTCAGTGGACTGGAAGGAGGAGCTCTTCACTGCAGAAAGAAAAACAAAGGGAAATAAAAATACAAAAACAGTAAATCTAACAATAATTAATATATTATCTGAATCAACACATAATGTATCTACACTGTATTGTAGTGTATTGTATTCTACATTGTACTGTATTCAGAAATACCTTCAGGGGCAATCCCACTCTGAAAACTGCAACAGAGACATAAAGAAAAATATGCAATGTAATTAATACAAACAAGTGTTTTGAAATTCACGGCTATTATAGCAGGCTATGTGTATGTAAGTTTACATGTGTATATATGTGTCATTATTCGTGCACTTAACCTTTAAGTAGCTCAGTTTATTCTGTGTTTAACTGCTTGTCATTTTTCTATCTAAGTACCTGAGAGCCTTGTAAAACCAGAGTCAAAATTCCTTGTATGTTGCACACATACAGTCATGGAAAAAAATATTAGACTGTGGTTTTCTTCAATTTCTTGTTCATTTCAATGCCTGGTACAACTAAATGTACATTTGTTTGGACAGATATAATGATAGCAAAAAAAAAATAGCTCCTAAGAGTTTAATTTAAGAGCTGATATCTAGACATTTTCCATGGTTTTCTTGATAATAACCAAAATCATTATCTATCTTAAATTAGTCTCTTATGAGCTATTTTTGTTGTTATCATTATATTTGTCCAAACAAATGTACCTTTAGTAGTACCAGGCATTAAATGAACAAGAAAGCAAGGAGAAAGCAAAGAGAAATAAAGGAGAAAACAAGGACAGTCTAATAATTTTTTCCATGACTGTACTTGGCCAATAAAGCCGATTCCAATTCTAAAAGACATGCAGACTTACGAAGACCTGACGCTCATGGGTCTGGCCCAGCTGTTCCATGCTGAGTGATTGGGACTCCTCGCATCCTGAAGGACAATGCAAAGATAATAAAACCAATCTCACATAGATTATACCATACACTCAATATATCTCATTTTTTCTCAATAATCCTAATGTTTTCACAGTTACAACAGTATATTGCCACATATTTACCTGATAGGAGAACACTTGCTTCTGCAACAAATCCAGTGGTTCAAAATCTGAAACAATATTGATATTTTCAATATTGGAATCTTCAAAGTTAAACTGTAGGTAACTTATTTAATGCACATTTGAAGTCTCTGGTCCGTGTCTCTTTATGTTAATACTGGGTTGATTACATGATAAATTCAGGGGCTTCTGTTTAATAAACCCACATTCTCCTTCTGGTACCACTGTCCATTCAGGTTTAATGGGATGATCCAGCTACTAATATGTACTTAATTTAAATAGGACTGTGGGTCCTTACTGAGCTGACTGAGGCTGGTTGAAGCCGACCAACATGTAGGTTCTCCTCTCAACTTCCGGCACCTTCTCCAGCAGGCGTCAGACAAATGGGACTGCGTGGTTACCTATTTAACACAAAAAATAAAGAGATGGAAGAAAAAGTCAGGTTTTTGGGGATATTTTGCGTGTGTATTCACTTACACAGTTGCAGATAAAGATTAGGCTACACTGAAATCAGTATTATACTGTTTGTATAATTAGATTCCAGTGGTGGCTGCTTAGGATTGTTACATCTGCTTCAGTCCAAATTTGTTGCTGTTTAGCCCTTAAAAACACGTACCTGTATTAGCAGGTAGTATAGCAGCAACCTAACACCACCATAGCTATAGAGTTATATTCATTAAAGAAAATTGCTTTATTTAAAAAAGACTGACATTTATCTGATGAAAGACTATATTTAAAATGAGTATTTTTTGGGGTGATGAGGTCATAAAATATGACAACAGAGATCCAAGGCTTCACTCAAAAATCTCAATAGAAGCGTTGAATATAAAACAAAATGACATTTAGTAGAGCCCTGGAAGTCACATAATATAAAATAAAATAATGAACAATAATTAGTGTATTACTGAGTCATCATTGAGAATTTCAACTCTCATGAATAGAGTAAATCTCTGAACGTCTTACAGTATCTGGACTGCTCTCTTTTATCTTCACCATCTTCCTGTTCTGGTTTTTGCCTCTGCTGTCCAAGGACTGAGTGAAGTCAGAGGATTTGGACCACTCTGCAGAAACAACACAACAGTTGATTTGGTGCGGCTCCATGATAACAAAAAAACAGATTCTGTACACAAAAGCAGACATAATGTAAAAATGAATTAGCATATTTAAGTTACAAAGTTACCTCTGTTCCTGCTGCACCGTAGTGATGTGTCGTCCTTAAAACTCCTCTCATCAGACAAACCCTCTTTGTTCATAGGTTCGTTAAGAGAAGGAAATGATCCCCTCATCAGACTACAAGGTGTCCCAGAGAAAGTCATATTCTCCACGCTGGATGACAGAGACCTGCAGTAGCCGTAGGGTCGGTCTCTTGACAAACACGCCCCCCTGGGCGGTTTCAGAGGTCGTCCCCAGTGGCTGGCAGGTCTGGAGCGAGAACTTGGTCGGCTATTGTCCTGAGAAAAGGCAGGATTCACCAAACCCTCTGAGACGTCTCGAGGTTCAGACAGAAGGAAAGCATTGCTGGAGGCTCTGGACACCCGTATATTAGATAGTTGTTCATGTGCCCTTTCCTCCTCTTCCTCTTCTTCTCTCTCTTCCATGGAAGTTTCTTCCTGATTGGGATACAGGTATGGGTCACATGTCCAGAGTTTATGATAAGGTGACTCCAAGCCTCTGGGAGAAAGAGGAGACTCACAGCGGGATGGTTGGCAGGACTCACAGGGTGTCTGGTCCCTAAAACCACCGACCTGACCTCCGATACCAGGAATGTGAGAGAAGGAAGCATGATGGTCAAAAGTAGCAGACTGTGAACGGGGAAAAAAATGTGTTAAAGTATTTTAAAATGCAGAAGTCATTCATTATGTGGTATTTTTATGGAATCACAATGGTTAGTACCTCCTCTGCTCCTTCCTCGTCCTCCTCACTGTGTCCTTGTCTTCCTCCCCTGCTCCCCCGAGGTCCAACACTGCACTCTTGGGATGCCCATTTACTCGTATGGCCCTTCAGCAATGAAGGCGGGGTACTTTTACACGACTTGGGCATCACTCGCCGCATATTAAGTACATCACAGTCTGCTCCACTTCTGTGCAGGAGGGTCCAGCTGTGAGGCAGGATGTGCCGGGACGCTGTGATGGGTCGACATTGAGCCAGGCGTGCCTCCTTCTGGTGGAGGCTGTCAGAAGCAGAGAGCAGAGTGAGGGTGTCCACGGCCAGCGCAGACAGGTCCTGGAGCTGACCCAGCTGACAGTCCAGCTCCGACAAGCTGTCCTGAATGAAGATGACCTTCTCAGAGACCTCCCCCACCATCATGCACATCTCCTCGGCTCTAGTGGAACAAAGATTTTAAAAAAGTCATTCATACAGTTTAAACATTTCACCTTTATATTATGATGTTACATGCTTGCTGTTCATGCTGTATACATAATCTCACAGCTGACAACATAACAAACTATAATAAAATGCCATGTCAAAAATAGCCCTGTTTCCATTCAATTACACAGTCACCCATAAAGTTGGAATAATTTTGTTTTTTAGAAACAATCCTCTGTTAATTGTGGTTTAATTTTCATTGTGATATGTTTGGAAGATATTGGTTAAGAAGTAATAACAATTTGAGAAGATATAAACATTATATGTCCAGAATAAATCACTCAATCAATTGAAACTAATATTCAATTAAACTTCCTCAATTGCACAAATACAATTTTAACACTTCCTGACGGTGTTTCTGGCCTTTGGTGAAGAGTTCATGCAGATATGGAAACACCTTTGCCGAATAAGTTGTAATGCAGCAAACATTAAATTCACATGACTGATCTCCCTCTCTGTCTTTGGACAGCATGAAACATGGTCAACACTAGCTGACATCAAAGAACAATTAAAACTTGCCCAATTGAATCTTATTCCTGACTATAATTTTCTATTGTAGATGGGGAAGAATGTTAGGCCTGAGAAAATGAGAATGAGGGGCAAAATATGACAAAATGAGCCATTGTGGGTGTTATAGTGGGAAGAATGTATTGGTTCTGGCATTGGACATATATGTTTGATGCCCCACTTGGAAATAGGCCTCAGGGCTTTATTTTGTCATCCTCTATTTTACTATACAAGCACTCACTGCCCTGGCTGAGCTGTATTTTAATGAAAAACGCAAATAAAATCAATCAATCAATCAATAAACACTTTACTACGCTGCCAACTTGCACAGGGCTACATAGCTCACACTGTATATCTTTAGTTTTTAAAACGTTCTTTGAAGCTACATCATATCCAGCCCCCAGTATTTCTATATTCACTGGCATCAGCCTGTGCAAGCAAAATAAATCTAAAAAGCCAGTAAAGTAGCTCACAATTGAAATTCTGAGAGGGAACACAAGAGCTGGAGGGTCATCCTCTCAGAAAACACAAATTGATTTCACATCCTACACTCCTGGTTTATAGGAATCAATTAGAATTTCAATCCAACCTCTCAGCTGTGGCTCTGATCCTGTTCGTTTGGCTGCTGTGGAAACCTTCACTCTTGTCATGGAAGTAGGCCTCTACACATTTCTCCTCAAACTCGTGGAGCTTCTTGCGATCCTCGTGGCCCAGGTAGAGCTCTGGTAAAGACGGGTAAGACAGTGACTTTATTACACGAAACATGCTGTGACCTCAGTCCTAACATGTTTGCAGTACTCACTAAGTCCAGTCCCTCTCTCTTCCCGCTCTGCATCTCCACTAAATCTCTTGTAGATGGCTCTCAAGCCTAAGGTCATGTGACTGAGGATGATAGCAGGCGGAGGCAGCCAAGGCCTCTCCTGATAGGTCATTATGTAGCGATAACGGTTGTACTTCCACAGCTTGTTAGACGTTGATGCCATGTCGAAGTAAATGTTGCTGTTATAAGAACAGACCATTCATTAAAATAAAAGTACTCTTTATTGGAAGTCCTGCACTATAAAAATGTAATTTGGAAATATTTTTATAAAAACACTTACTTAAAAAATGCAATGAGGATGTTGACCATGATGATATACTGGAAGAACATATAGACAGCCTGGAGGAAGGCCGTGAGGAAAGAAGCAGGAGGACACGGATGACCGTCATCACATGCTGTTAAAACACGAAAACACACACAGACGTTACACAAATGACCATCAATACCATCATCGAGAATTAATTTCTCAAAAAACAATGTACAGACTAATATGTATAAACTTTTTGAAGTGTGGTGTCTGTATCTGCAGCATACAGAAGCATGAGACGTGGACCTTAAATCAACACTGGTTAATAAGTATTAAGTGCTTTCTGTTGAACCACTAACGATCAATCTCTCCTGCGTAGACCTCTCCGTAGATCATCCAGTATGGCTGGAAGACTATGTCTCGAGCTAGGCTCCAGGACGGCTCCTCATTTGGCGACAGGATGGCCTTCCTGGACACCCCGAAGCTCAGCAGCACTATAGCCATCATCACCACTATGAAGAACATGTTGCTGGTCTGAGCAGACAGAGAGAGAGGAGAGAGGGGTGAATGAAAAAACAAAATCTCTACTTTCTTTCACTCCAACAAGTCGTGTACACTCAAGTCGGCTGATATTGGCCTGTCAAAGGCATATTGATATCAGTATATATGCTGTACGATATGTGCTGTTATAAAAACTTCTTTTTACGCAGTACATAATTCAGAAAATGTTGCTTGGTGTGACTTAATAATAGTGTAAGCTATTCATTTTTTTCTTTCTTTTTTTTTTCTTTAATAGTAATAGTAATTTAATAGTAACAGTAAGCAATTGACTGAAAATTTATGGTGTAGTGGTTAGAACTCTTGCCTCACAGCAAGAGAGTCGCTGGTTCGACTCCGGCCTGCGGCTCTTCTGCCTAGAGTTTGCATGTTCTCCCTGTGTCAGTTTGGGTTCTCACCGGGTACTCCAGCTTCCTCTCTCAGTCCAAAAACATGCACTAAGGTGTCTCTAAATTGCCCGTAGGAGTGAATGAGAGCCTGATTGTCTGTCTCTATATGTCTACCTAGTGCACAATCCACATAAAAAAAGGTATTTTTTCATTCCAGCTCAAAAAAAATAATATGTCGGCCACCATATTGGTTATCAATTAATTTTCCCCCTTTAAAATCAGTATCAGTATCGGTTTAAAAAATCCCATATCGGTCGTGCTCTGCTCTCTACCCACCATCTTGGTGATCATGGTGAGGTAAGGGCCAGCATGCTGATTGACAGCCAGCAGATCCATCACCCTGACGAACCAGAAGATGATGTCCAGACAGTAACTGATGCGTCCTGCCATCCGGTAGGGATGAGCATGCCAACGTAGTACAAATCCAGCCAGGAAGAGGAGGATGGCAATGAAGTCTGATACGTTCCAGTACTCTGAGAACCAAATCTTTAACTTCTGGCTCAGCTTCCTCGGCTCAGACATCAGAACCTAATGAAGGTATTATATGTTATGGACATTCTTTTGTAATTAGTATTAAGCTGTATTGTTCTCTTAAAACAAGATTGTTACTTTTGTCTTCAAAATGACACATTTTAAGCCTCTATAGAGAAAGTGTCAGAGCTGCTTACAGCAGTGGACCTAAACAGTTACTTAATTACAAAGAAGAGAAGAGAAATAAGGAAGAGAACATGTCTCTCTACTGGTTCTCTCACCTCTCTTGTTTTCTCCACTGCAGTGGACAAGATGTATGCGATGACCAGCCACTCCTGAACACTGGGTTGATCCTCCATCTTCACCAGAACAACGTAGGAGAATAACATCAGAAAGGCCAAGTAGGAAATCTAAAGTGGAAACAGGGACCGTAAAAAAAAATCAGAGGCAGACAAAGACAGATTAGAAAAATATACAGTCATGGAAAAATTATTAGACCACACTTTTTCTTCAATTTCTTGGTCATTTTAATGCCTGGTACAACTAAAGGTAAATTTGTTTGGACAAATATAATGATAACAACAAAAATAGCTCATAAGAGTTTAATTTAAGAGTTCATATCTAGCAATTTTCCACGGTTTTCTTGATAATAACCAAAATCATGATCAAGTCAAGTCAAGTCAAGTCAAATTTTGCATTAAAATGAACAAGAAATTGAAGAAAACAAGGGTGGTCTATTCATTTTTTCCATGACTGTACATTAAATACCACACATGCTGCAGGTACTCGCAGATCATCCATGCATTGTATTTTCAGAAGGAGAAATATTTAACATTTATTCACAAGTATAACAACATGTACACCACCTACTGTGTGAAACCAGAACTTTACAACAGGAGCTGTGTAGAATTCATAGAGTTTTGTGATCCAGGACAAACACTGCACGGTGATAGAGGACACAGTTTCTGACACGGGACCCAAACATTTGTCACGGAACGACAGGCCTCGCTCTGCATCCTGACTGCCCTGTGAGAGGAGAGGAATAAGCTATATTTATACAGCACTTGTCAATACAAAGTTACAAAGTGTCTTTACAAGGTTAGAACAAGAACAGCAAATATTTCAGGACAAGGACAAAGCCAAGTAGCTGTGTTTGTACCAGCTGAAGGTGTGAGATGGTCTTTAGTAGAGTTAGTGTGAAGAAGTACGACACTAAGGCCATTAGGATTTCGGTTCCAGTTAGAAAACAGCCCTGGATAATTGCCCTACTGGCACTTTACCGTGTGATCTGTTCTCTCGTGGGCTGGTGATGACTTCACAGACTCCAGTCCAAACAGCATTGCCTCATGGGACTGTGGTACATGGCACATTTCAGCTTTGCTTTTAAACTCCAGTAGCAAGATGGCAGGGGGCAGAAGAAGGCTCAAAATTATCTGTAAGAAAGAGATAATAAGTGTCTCATGTAAGCTCGTACAACTACCCAGAGACAAGAGCTTAACCCTTATGTCCTCCTCAAATTTACTACTCCTTTGACCTTTGTGGCCAAAAAATGCCACGCAAACAACAACTGCTATTAAATCACAATCAGATTTTATTTTCCATAAATCTCTTAAACAACTTCAGACTTGTTCAAAACTACCAAACATGTAATCATTTTCAGAATCTTAACCCTTTATATGCCAGTTATATGTTTGAAGTTTTCCATAATTTCTTCCAAAAAACACCAAAAATTAATTATTTTCCATATAATAAATAGTAGGGAGCTGCGGTTTTGGTGGTAATTAGAGCCTTGGATATGTCAAAGATTAGCGACAAAATTGATTTGATTGCATTAGTATTTTTTATGTAGTGCCAGATACTCCCTCTCGTGACCTTCGTTGCCAAAAAAGGCCATGCACACTAAAACTGCTATTAAATCACCATACATCAATATTTTTTTCAGATTTTTGTTTCATAAATCTCTTAAACAACTTCAGACTTGTTCAAAACTACCAAACATTGAATAATTTTCAGAATCTTAACCCTTTATTTGCCAGTTTAGTTTAGTAAATGAACCAATGAAGTATTAAAGACATGTAAGGTTTAATGACAATGGATTGAAAAAGTTCCTACAAAAAGTCATGCCTCAAGCTGTAACACTGCCAAATGATCAAAAAAATGAAAAAAAAGAGAAAAATGTACAAAAATGCCAGAGGAGGGCATAAGGGTTAAATCAAATGATGACATTTATGCCCATTATATTCATGCATTTTTTTCCCTCTGGTTTAGCTGACAAGTCTTTCAATGTTTACCTTCACAAAGGAGTTTTTTCTCATGTTGAGCGGACCTGTCCAGAGGTCTGTGAGGAGGGTCTGAGTGCAGGAGTGTGAGACGAATGGTCTATGACACGAGGAGACAGCCATCTGCAGACAGGTGAAGTGGCTCCATGCCTCCATCTCTGAAGTCAACAGCTTCATGGCCATCTGCTCATTCTGACGAAATGCACCGTCTAACACGTCCACCGCCAGCTGACCAAACTCACTAAGACACAGAGTCACAAATGACTTATCACTATACACAGGTTTTCATAGAAAGAACTGCATCAATATATATGGTATATATAAACATGCAAAAGCCAACAATACCAACAAAAAAATCAAAACAGAGCACTTTATTCAGTTGCAATTGTCCCCACAGGTTGACAACTGACAGTAACATATTTACACTCACAGAGAATATGTCTTGAATCGCTCTGAAATGTTGTCGTCGATACTGCTCTGCCGTGCCTCGAAGGCCATGGAGCGGTAAAGCTTACAGGCCACTGTAGCACGTGCCAGCGCCTCCTCGCCGTGCTGCCACAGGAACAGCGCCATCTGCTGACGCTGTTGAAGCACAGCCCACACGAAGAGGTCGTTGAAGTTGAAGGGAACCAGCAGCGGAGCAGCGCCAAGGCCAGAGCTCGTCGTGATCACTTGACTGGTCCCAGGTGACGCATCTTGCTCCTAATTTGAAGAGTTAGAGAGTCCACGAAAAAAACAAGGGATTGGAGATAAAGAAGGAGAGGAGGAGAAGTTAAGAAGTGAAGAAGGAATGGCAGGAGGGTAAAAAAACAACAACCAATGTTTCCCAAAACAGTCATATATATTGCAGTTTAAAATGGAGAGATAAAATGCGTACACAAAGCTATTTAACCCTGTAATCCCCCAACCCAACAGCAGGTTTGAAAGTTTTCTTCTTTTGAGAGTTTTCTTTTTTTTTTTTTTTTTCTTTTTACTCACCAAAATTACACAATTTATCTCTGATGGTCTTTAGAGGTTGGCCTTGTCGTCAAGTGTTTTTCTTTTTAAAACTATGTTTTACTGCACAAAAGACATTTTGGAGTTCTCTCCATTTCTAGCCATGATTGTGTTATTTTGGTAGGGGTGAAGAATTTATATATTGCCCTAAAAAAATGAAAGCACAGTAAGTAAAATATGAAAAAGAATATGACCCTGAAACTGCTATGCTTGACTGAAGGAAACTTTTTGTATGCAACTCATACAGAAGAAGATTTCCACCAACCTTGGGTTTGTAGGGCTGAGCAGTTCTGAAGAAATGCTGGTCCTGGAGACTCCTCCCCCTTGTAGAAGTTAGTATTAATCCCCGTCTCTGTTTAGACAAGGAGGTGGAACTGTCCCTTCGACCCTCCTATAGACACCGAAACAACAATGAGGAGACAGCATTATTTGAAAGAAAGCTTGGGCATAATTTATCTATAAAAGCAAGAAACGTCTGCGTGTGTGTGTGTGTGTGTGTGTGTGTGTGTGAGTGTGTGTGTGTGTGTGTGTGTGTGTCTAGGGCATATCTCGCTGACCGTTAGTCAGACTGACCAAAGATTTCGTATGTGGCTTGCGCATGGCACGAAGGTGTGCATCCTTGATTTTGAAGATTTTTCAATTAATTTTTCAAAATATCATTATTTAAGTAGGACGTGTTTCAGCATTGCACTTTTTCAGATTGGACGCCTTTTAGGGGAGCTCCGCCCCATTGTGTGATAGGCCTACACCTAGTCAGTAACACAATTCACTCTGGATTTCCACACCTGACTCATCTCATCTGTAAGTCTATTTAGCCTACCTTTAGGAGTTTTAAAGTGCACTAAAAGGTTCGATTTTCCAATAACGCAGACATAATAATTGCAGACGTTGTAGTGTGGCATGCAATGTATGAATATATACTTCCTACGGGCAATGCACTAGTTACAATCAATAAACAAAAGAGAAAAGGAAATAATTTCTAACTATCAGTGCTCACTTTGTCCTGCAGGCGGCTGTAGGCAGCTCTGAAGTGTTTCCGTGTGTAGGTGCTGCGGTACGCTCCTCCTATGAGGTACTCTATCACCAGACCCATGTCAATGAGAGAGAGACGGTAACCTATGGGAAGAGAAGTCTACTCACACACACACACACACACACACACACACACACACACACAAATACAGTAATTATGCATATATTAAGTAATTATAAGTAAATAAATCTATAGTGTAGACAAATGTAGCTCCATTCAAATACGGTTTAACAGCCAATAATGTTGTCTGTAGTGTATTTATATAATTTATATTATATACAGTATACACCTTAACAAATGTATTAGACCACCTGTCATAAAAACGACCAAACAAATATTTTAGAAATCTTTCAAAAGCTTGTTTAAAAACTTAAAATGTTACTGTTAGATATTTGGCAAATAAACTGAATTCACCTTTTTCTATCCAAATTTGAGCCGCTCATTGGCAAAAAAATAATCAAGCATAACATTCAACCACTAAAACTCATTTTTCTGTTCAGGAATGCAAGTAAATAACTATAATTTGACATTTTAATCAAGAAATAATAATGCTCTTTTTGTAAAACAGTACATTTGAAAATTCATGGATAAGAATAATAATTATATTTCAGCATTAAAAATATAATTTCGGTCAAAGAGCTTCTACATAATGGTGTATTAACCATTACAGAAACATAAAAATTATTTTGGTAATTGCTAATGCTGTTCATTTAGGACAGCTGTAGCTTAAACCGATGGTCTAATTCATTTGTTAAGCACTGTGTATTATTTATATAATTATAGGAGTTCTCATTCTCATAACTGACCTGTTTTGCATCTTCAACAAGGTGGTGCAGGAAACGGTCTGTTTGCCCATGTGGCTGTGGAGAGAAACTTATTCTTATTATTATTCAGAGAGTATAGACAAGTAAAGAGATAATAACTATCAAATCAGAGCCAAATAAAAAGGATCTACTGGTTACTTTTTAACACAGTCGTATTTTGCATACACAGTAGAAGCCCGGGGATCCTTAGCTCGTTTCTTAGGGGGACTTATTATCCCAGAGTTATGAATAAATAAACAGGCTTTAATACACAACAGATAAAGGCAGTATGGAGAGAGCCAAGTGTGTGTGTACTGATGACAAAGAATCTTGTGATCTAAAAGGCATCCAAAAACAACAACTACTGGGGAAATACCCTGAATGCAGTTGACCAGGAAACACAGAGATTATTGGTGCAAAACACTTAGAGAGCATTATTGTGATTTCAATCAAAGCCACAGTTTAGAAATTTTTTGCTTCAAGAGTCGCAAACAAAAGAACTGAATTTCTCTTGTTTGTAAAGCAAAGTGTGAGCCAAGGGGGAAACAAACAAGTAAATAGAACAGCAAGACAAACAAAAGTGCAGTGCACTTAAAATATCTATATTTTCATAATATGTTTATGTTTTTATGTCAATTTTTACACACAGTCACAAACATTAATAGTTACTAGAATAGATAGATAGATAGATAGATAGATAGATAGATAGATAGATAGATAGATAGATAGATAGATAGATAGATAGATAGATAGATAGATAGATAGATAGATAGATAGATAGATAGATAGATAGATAGATAGATAGATAGATAGATAGATACTTGAATATATATTATATTTACCGTGTTATAGAGCTCCTCGAGGCGATCAATAGTGAGAAAGCGGCTCATGGTCATACCGTTGTCAATCAGCAGTTTGACAAAACTGACCCGGTCCATCACCAGAGCATCCAGCATCGCCTGCTCCAAGGAACCCACCTGCATACAGCAAACAATTATTATGATTCGACAACAAATATGGATTGAACGATTCTTTGTGTAGAGAAAACAGGGAGAGTCAAATGGCCTTAAATCCATGTGAGTGCATACTAGACAACCAGTTGTTGAAGTAAATTAAGTGAAAGTACTGATAGCGGCAATTAAAATACTCTGTTAGAAGTAAAAGTCCTGCACAGAAAATGTTGCTTAAGTAAGAGTAAGTAGGTGTAATCAAGAAAATGCACCAAAAAATTAAAAGTAAAAATATTCAATGGAGAAAATAAAATAAAAAACACCTGATAAACTCAAAATAATTTAAAAAACGAGAATGTTTATTTGAAATAGCTGCCAATTAATTTTCTGATTAATTAACCTTACTAATTAATTAACTATTGTTTCAGCTGTACTTATATTTTATCAACTCGTGTTTTTTGGTACAAAACTCTTATTTTGTAACAAGTAATGAATCCTCAGCAACTGACTAAAACGGTCAGATAAATGTAGTGAGGAAAAAATCCCTCTATCCCTGTAATGGTGTAGTAAAATTAAGAACCTTAAAACTAACTACAATTTCTACTTAAGTACAGTTTTTGAATAAATGTACTTAGTTTCTTCATGTAGAGAAATCAGGGAGAGTCAAATGGCCTTAAACCCTTGGAAAGACATGAGAGGTCGCTTTGTCAGAGCTATGATGATGAGGATGGATGTCCAGTTTGTTAAACGTCGAGAGGCTGACAGTAATTTGGACTTGAAGGTAAGTGGCAGTAACTGCATACAATGTTATAGTGGTATGTCAGTGTGTACTATCGTTTCCAGGCAGCTTTCCTTTTCTTCTGCTGTCTGCTTCTTTTCTGCTACTTCTTGCTCGTTCATAGAATATCATAAACACCTCTGAGCATGCTCATAGCTCATGCCATCTGCAGAGGCCCGTGCCACTGTGTCTTACGTAAGTCGGTCTCACCTGCCAATGCTGTCCGTAGAACAGCACATCTTTCTGTGCAATGTCAGCCCTGTCCCAGGCTAAGGCCATACTCAGCTGCTCTGCAGGACTGGCCTTAGTACCTTTTCATCAAACAGAACAAAAAAAAGTCAACAGAACCTATATCACAGCATTCATGAATATAATAAACCTTTCTCAGAACTGAAATTTTGACTTGTCATAGCAGGAAAGTCCAGATTTAAAACTTATGACTGTTGTTATAACAAGTGTAGTGTTTGTTAATATCAAGTGCAGTGTTTGTTAATATCATAAATTACACTGGTGGTTTTCCTGCTATGAAATGTCAAAATATCTGCAGTCAAACAATGTTTATTGTCACAACCAAGAGGAGAAATATATATCAGTACCCTTGAGACTAGTTGTCAAAATGGCTGCATCAGGCGCCGTTTGGTCCTCTGACTCGGAGTCAAAGATGGTTATCTGTTGTTCAAAAGCATATTGAAGTAGTGTGAGTAGTCCATGCGTTGAGTCACAACATACACATTCCCCAATGGTGTTTAACTCACAGACTGTCTGTGATCCATACACTGCAGGAGGAGGCCGTAGAGCTCAGCGGCTTCTGCTATCTCTACTCCAAACACATCTCCAATCCTGACAAGGAAGTCCTCTTTAATGTCAGCATCCAACTGCCTAAAAATTGCAGAGAAAATGTAAGTTATGCTTAAGAAAATTGCAACTAATGGCAACATAACCATACGGAAAAAACGCACAAATGGCGTCAATACATAGTTCAAAAATAGTTGTTTTCTTGCTACTATGGTCTTGCTAAAACTGAGCTAAGCAAGCTATATAACATAAACATAAACTGCAGGCTGATGCTACATATGGAGAATATACGATAGCTGTGTTATTTTTGATCCGCTCCAAAAGTTTAGCAGTTTGGTCCAATTTTGCGTATTCTTGCTCTGCTGTTAGATAAATAGCAGTTAACCTTTGTCTCTATAGCTGTTGACTGTATATTTAGAGTGTAAGGACTCAATAGTAGATTGGCTCACCATATTACCACATTGAAAAGGGCTATTATGCATGTCTATCTGTACAAAGTCTGGGTGGGAGGAGGTGAAAAGCTGCCCCCTATGATTTTGAAGCATGTGTGCAGGTATTACACATTGTATCTTTAAAGTGTTGCTAAATGGGGCATAATAACATAACCATATGCTATAGATCTACTTTAGATAGATATATTAGATAGATTAGACTTTATTGTCCACCATGGTGGAAATTTGTCTTTGGCTTCTCCAATATATAAGATACAAACATAACGATCTATGAATATACATGAATACACATAAGTAATAAATAAATACACTAGCAATACACTATACACCAATAAAAACATACAGCAACAAAAATTGTGCAAATGGGAAGGACCCAGCAGCAGCAGGTGAACACATTTAAATACTGAGGTATTCATCATTTGGAGTTCAGTAACTATGTCACGGAGAATAAAAGCCCTCTTATATGTGTTCCGGCTCGTCATCAGGGCCCTGAGTCAAGGGCCAGAGGGAAGCTACTCAAACATATATATTATATACAGTGGATGTGAAGAACCTACAGATGTCTGATTAGCCTTCCTTTAGATTCAGTAAGGCAGGCGTACATACCTGTCAGCAGCAGTCTGCTTATGTAAAAAGGCGAGGAGGTCAGCAGCCCGGCCCGACCCCTCGAACACAAACACTGGCACGGGGGGCACATTGCTAACATAGTCCAACACTGTGGACACAATGGCAGGGCCTCCCTCCACCACCACACACACAACAGGCACTCCTTGGTTCAGTCCTACAAAGAAGGGAAGAGATGGTGATATAACATCAAACCCCGGAGCTTTTCTCTCTTTCTATATGTACTGCTCAAACACACACACACTGACTCACGAGGGTGTATCTTATGTAGCTGGATGTGTTTCTCAAGTTTCCTCCTGAGGCCTTGTTGGCAGCCATGTTTTCCCAGCGTTCCATCATCCACCAAGAGAAAGTGGGAGTGGAAACCGTTAAGACAGGCCCTCTTGCTCAAAGGATTCCCCAGCGGCTGGTAGGGCCTGAAAACCTGAACCAGGGAAAGTCACATCAAGGGCAAACCAGGAGTCAGTCTTTGTCAAACATCGCAGCAGGATATGTTAGAAATATTTATTGTATTCAGTGTCTAACTAATTCAACAATACATAAGATTTTAGTACGCACATCTCTGCCAATAAGGTCCGTGTTGTTTTCAATGTCTCCCCATGGCGTGATGCCGACTGTGTTTCTCTTTCTCAGGTTGTGGCTCCCAAATGTTTTCACTGCCTCGCCCACATACTTAGACACACCTGAAGAGTGTGCAAAGAGCAGCTGAATGCACAGCACATATACAATTCAACTGTATAAATAGTACTAAAGTATCCTTTTTATGCAACTGCAAACTAATGGACATAGAATGCTGCTACGTCCCACAGAATAGACACAGGGACACTAAGAGTGAATGGACTGAAATCCTTGCAAATGGACACACCCACTCAAGCTCACACAGGCCAAGAAAAGTACATTTACAACACCATGGCATACCGAAATTTCCCTGCAGTACAAAATTTAATCTTCTGGTTAGTGAAGATCGTACAGGCATCACAGGGTTCTTTAGCTGTTTCAAACCAGAACCAACACAGATTAAATAGTATTGTATCATCAAACTGCAATCCCAGTAATATGATTGCATACTAGACAATCAGTTGTTGAAGTAAATTAGGTAAAAGTACTAATAGTGGCCAATAAAAATACTCTGTTACAAGTAAAAGTCCTGCATAGAAAGTGTTGCTTACTAAGTAAGAGTAAGTAGGTATAATCAAGCAAATGTTCATAAAAAAAAAATTAAAAACATTCTGTAGTGGCAATTTTGTCCGAATAAATAACAAAATTAAACTTAAACAAACTTAATCAAAATGCCACTGATGCACCATGAGCGTGTGGTGTACGCAGGCAAAGAAGGTGATGTCCATGCATAATTGTTAGTTCCAAAGGTTTATTTTGTCCATTGCGAGCAAGCAAACAAAAGAACAAAGAAACCTGGCTCCTGCTGCCTATCTTCGCGCTGGTAAAAAACCATAGGCCCACCCAGGTGCATGACGGCCCTCTGCCTACCTACCTACCTATATAACATCAGGTGCCCACGGTGCCAACCCAAATTCCATAAAACACAAAATATAATATGTAAACTAAATATGCTAAACAATAATGATGATTAAACTAAACAATTAACTAGCAAAACAAAATATTATCAAAATAAACAAACGTCTAAAATAATCAAACAATACTCATTGTTAATAATAAACTAAACAGACAACTAAATACTAACAAGAACTAAATAGCTCCAACACATTCAATGCAGAAAATTAAAAATCGCCTGAAAAACTCAAAAGAATTTTAAAAAATGAGAATGTTTATTTAAAATAGCTGCTAATTAATTTTCTTTCAATGGGCTTACTGATTTTTTGTACAAAGATCTTATTTTGTAACATGTAACTAATTACTTTAGCAACTGATTAAAGCTGTCAGATAAATGTAGTGAAGAAAAAACCCCTGTGGTGGAGTAGAAAAATAAAGTACGTTTCCACTGTGGAACGTACTGTGGAACGTACTGTGGAACGTACTGTGGAACGTACTGTGGAACGTACTGTGGAACGCCCTTCCTGACACCCTGAGGGCACCACAGTCCATAGACACTTTTAAAAAAGGACTAAAAACGTTCCTTTTTAGCAAAACCTTTGGTTCCTCCCATCTAGATGGTTTTTAGATTATGTATGTATGTTTTCTGTTTTTAGCTGTTTTTTTCCTTTTGTATTGTTTTTATAATTAGACTGTTATGCTTTTAACCTGTAGCACTTTGAGATTTCCTGTGATGTAAACTGCATTACAAATAAAATGTGTTATTATTATTACTTTAAAACTACCTAAAATTTCTACTTAAGTACAGTTTTCGAATAAATGTACTTAATTACATTTCACCACTGAAGAAAATAGCCAAGATACAGTGTTGTTCAAGAGTAATAAATACTGACCGACATTCCCAGGTCTGAATACACACACACACACACACACACACACACACACACACATATATATATATGTCACATAACACCTGCCTGTATTAATGCCATCAGTGAGTATCCATGCCCCGGTGCTGACAGCAGCAGTGATCAGCCCTTTACTGAAGGCCTGCTTCACTTTAAGGGGCAGGGTGAAGTTTTCTGAGCCGCCCTGGACAGTCAGCAGCAGCTTGGGTCTCTCCATCTGCCACTCCCTCAGCATCAGCTGGAACAGCAACTCTGCTTTTGAGTCCACAGCCACACGAACATACTGGACAGGAAAGACATGACTTTTAGGGAGGCTGCTTGTGCTCTTCTCAGGTACTGCCAAGGTGACTGTATTGTGAGGTAGATACTATCTTAAATCTCTTAAAACTTGTTTATACCACAATCAAAAGCCCAAATCCCTGTCTTACTCCTGAACAAGTATTCACATTCATTTTTGGCTTAATCTGTAGAAAATGGTAGTCGAGTTATCAAAGTTTAGTTTGATAACTAAGAAAACAATCAATATCTTCTTTGTAACATATTGTACAGTCAGTAGACTCACAGACCTTTGCCCGGCAGACACGTGTGGCAGTGTCCTGGAAGTCTACGGTCCCATAGGCATTGGTGGGACTGGCTTTGGTGTGGAGCTCTATGGACCAGTCCTCTTCCAGGTCCTGTCCAGGACCAGGATACAGAGATATGGGGGGAAGGGACTCTTGCCAAGAGTGCTCCCCCATCAGGCGGCCACAACAACATCTGGCCAGAGAAAGATCATGTAAATGAGCATAGCAGGTGGAGTGGAGGGGGCAGAAATTCAGTCTGACATCTATTTTTGTGTCTACACATTATTCACTTATATTTTGTCACACTTTTAAGCTATCACAAATAAGTATTTGCTTGTAACTTAGGGCTGCGTGCTTGGGAAATATATTTAATTGTAATTATTTTGACTGATATTACAATTGTGATATGATTCATGATAATTTGGCACATATTTTGCACAATTCCACATTGGGATACTGATCAAATTTCGATAAATTGTGCAACCTCTATTTAAAAATGCTCCAGAATCAAGTTAGGCTTGTTCAGTAAAATAAACACCTGACAGGCGTCCAGCTGGCCTATTTAACTCTGGCTGGGGCAATTCCTCCCCCTTTCCTGTCTCCCTCTCTTTCTCTTTACTTCCCTTTTCCTTGGGTCTACATCTCTATGTTGTAAGGTTGTGTTTATTAATTTTACAGCACAGAAAATTCACACACATCTCTTACTCATTCATAAATCAACCAACTACCACTAACCTCCAGTTGAGGTAACACAACAACCCACATGGAAATAAAACAAGAGCGTCACTGGAATAAGGGGTGTGGAGTGGGTGGGGGGTGGAGCGGATTTGAGAATGGTGTAAGGAGACATATATAATCTTTCAATTCAGAATACCTGATCAAGTTTTGGCATACTTGACATACTGGATTGCATCTGTAAGAAACAGGAAATAACACATTATCAAAGAATCTGCATGGTCTCTATTCCTGGAAGGAAGGGCTGAGTGCCAAATAGTTTTGCTCTTAGAAAAATGTTTCCAACCACTGCTGATAATATCACCAACTGAACAAATAATCCTGTACTTCTTCTGGGAATCATAAAAAACATGTACTTAAAAACACTTTTTGGAAGCACTTCAATGCGATCGTATTCCAGTTTACCTATGTAGGTCCCGAGATGAAGGGATAAACTTCACACACTCTCTCTTGAAAAAGGTTTCCTCAATCCAAGACTTCCGTGACTGGAGTGAGAAGAGAAAATATTAACTTTCAGTACACAGGATCCTGGAGCAGCCAAGCACAATCTTCTCAGCTGCATTGTCAAACTCATCCCCCGGCAAGAAAACAAAACTATTCCTGACGAAAATGTAATCACTGACCTTCTCAGTGAAGCTCATTGCAGTGCCGGCAGCAGCCTACATGCTGAGCCCACAGGGAGCTAAGTGTAGGTCCCTCCCCGTCATAGAAACCTGAACTGCACTCTTAAAAAACACTGGCGGGATGTGAGCTATAACAGTCAGCATCTCATTCAGTTTCACAGCGGTCTTTTGCTCATGTTCCGCCTCGTCTTTCAAGGTCTGTCCTGCTCTTGTAGTCCGTTTCCTTGACAAATTTAACAATGGCCTAACTGAGTAGCAAATTGTTGGTAGGAAACATACACACATCCCCTTCCTGAGATTAGTGCACAGGGTTGGGGGCTGGTGTGCTGCCTCCCTGGGTCGGACTGTGTAAACACTAAACAGAAAGTAGCTCACAGTATTTTTACAATAAATATATATCTTTATAGACAACATACCTCTATTGTTTAACATGCACTGCTGCATTTGGAGCCGCTACAAAACTAACATAACATAAAGAATTACTTTAAGGATCCTGTGCTCTATATGGGAATTTAAACATTTATTCATATAGTTATTTATGCACATGTATGGCCATCTAGTGGGTGTTAAATTAATATTATTCCATAATTAAAGAGGTAGGCAAGCATGAGGCAGTTCTGCATGAGACATCCCTTATTAGCATTCTTGACAATTATTTAAACAAAGTATTGCAGCAAGGCTGGGAAATGTATCAATATTATATTGATTGTATCGTCTTAGATTTTGGATATCGTGATATGGCATGAGAGTTGTTTTTTCCTGATTTTAAAGGCTGTAAGTGACGTAATTTTGTAAACTTCAAGCACAGTTTTAGCTGTTGTATTACTTTCATTTATCCATCTCATTATATCCACTTTACTTGGTAATGGTGTTAATATTTTGTGAAAGCTCCAACAGTCAACCATGAAATATCGTTGCAATACCGATAGAGTTTTTTACCATGTGCTGCTGCTTTTAGAGTTGGTACAGAAATAACAAAAAAAAGCACTACTTCTGTGCTCTATGTGGTAATGTATACATAAATTCATATAGTTATTTATGCAGATGTATGGTCATGTAGTTGATGTTAAATTAATATTATAATATTATTATTATAAAGAGGTGGGCAACCATGAGGCAGTTCTGCAAGACACATCCCTAATTAGCACCCTTGAGACATATTTACACAAAGTATTGCATTGTACAGGGTTGAGCATTATATCAATATTATATTGATATTGTGATATCAGACTAAAGATATCATCATTTCATATCATTTGTGAACTTACCAGACTGTCCTTGCTGTTGTATTATTTTTCTGCCTTTATCCACTTAGTCATATATCCATATTACTTTTGATTATTTTTCAAAAATATAGCACCAATAGTCAACCTTATAATTTTGTTACAATACTGATATATAGGTAGCATAACTTGGTGAAAAATATCGTGATAATTGATTTTTTTTTTTTCATATTGCCCAGCATTATTGTATTGTGCATGACCCATATATCTCAATTTCCATCATTAGTTCCTTGATAAAGCATAATGTAACCTCTCTAAACTAACTTGTCAGCTTCACAGTTGTTGTTTTTGATGATTAATCAAAAATATCATGCACTAGTTCAATCTAAAGTAATGTAGAGTTGAATACCTAAAACACAATATATTGCTCTGAAATGCTGCAGTAACTATAACTTAATAGCTATATATCGTTATTAATGCAAACATAAGCCAGAAAGTACCATAAATAATTATCTGCAATAAAAAATCTAGTTATATAGCGTTAAATATAAACAGTAAGTTACACTGTAAAATAATAATAAAACATTTATCTAAAGTGTATTCTGAAGACGAAAATGAAATATAAAGCAAAGAAAATTGTTTTTCCTAACATAACGTCACTTGACATTAACAATTACGTGTTAATTTATCTAGAATTGAATCAAATGTAAACTCTGCTAACATTAGCTATTTGCTAATAACAAGCTAATAAGTTGCGTTTAATAAATAGTTTTACAGCTGCCATAAATAGGAGAGCTTTCTGTACACACTCGCTGGCTTCTTCAGTAGATACAAGCATTAAAGGGCATAACCATAGACTGTATAAAGGGCATAACTTACCATGATTGTACACTCCAGTTACAAACGTGCACCATGCGAGACTAAACTTTGAGTGAAAATCCCACCACTTGATTTATGATCCTCCTGACAAGGACTGACTGCCCTTATATCAGCCGCGGGTCCAAAGGGCAGGCAGAGCCTTTCTACAGAGGCCTGGAGGAGTTCATGACCTCCTCCTTCAAACACACTCAGGATTCTTTCACCTCCTGAGCTGTCAACAAATGCTGGAGGGACTAATGAGTCCCCCACCCAGGTCTTGGTCTACAGACAGGGAAGAGTAGAGAAAGTAGGCAAGAGGGATGATGGAAATTAATATGTGAATGATATGTCTTTTTATGAGGTACTTGTACTTTACATGAGTATTTTCATTTTATGCAACTTTATACTTTCACTCCACCACATTTGAGGCAAATATCGTCACACTGTTAAAATAATCGACTACGCCATTTTTAGTCAAAATTGTTTTTTTTTGCCTAGATCATCTCCTCATGCCACCTATGGTAAAATCACCTACATCCCCAGTTGATCAGATCATGTGATTTTACCCCTTTAAGATAATGGCCTATGTCAAGGGTATGACTTATGCGGATTTAGTATGCCCAAGTCGAAATAAAATGTGACTTAGGCAATTTTTTCAACATGCCTTTGTGACTTAAGCAAGATATGGTAACGCTTTTTTTGAAGGTGTCTACATAAGAGTGACATGAGCGTGTCATAAACATGACATGGGATGTGTCATGAACATTAATGACACTTTGAAGTAACATTAATGCTCATGATACTTGTCATGTCATGTTTCTGACAGGCTTGCATGACTCTTATGTAGACACCTTCAAAATAAAGCGTTACCATATCTTGCTTAAGTCACAAAGGCATGTTCAAAAAAAATTGCCTAAATCATTTATTTCTCTTAAGCTACATAATTTACAGTGTTATTACTGTGGCAATAGCCATCCTTTGTTACATCCTTTTTGAGGGAAATATTCAATAAATGTCATATGTTACACTTTTGGTGAAGTTTTTTGTGTTTCCTGCAAAACTTGAAAAAATTAGTTAGGCAATTATTTTTAACAGGAAGACGATATTGTACTTTTTACTCTACTACATTTAGCTGACAGCTTAAGTTATTTTTTAGGTTGAGATTTGACATAACAAAAAACACTACAAACTGATTTAAAAAAAAAAAAATTAAACCTGCTAACAGTATATTAAGTGAATTAAATTAGCCCTACCTAATTGAAATGCTACTTACATCAATAATATATTTGGAATATATCAAATTATCTCAGTTGGGCCATTCTGCATAACAAGTACTTTTACTTCTGATACTTTAAGTACATTTTGATGCTGATACTTTCGTGTTAAGTACATTTTGAACTCAGGACTTCTACTTGTAAGTGGAGTAATTTCAGTGTTATTAGCACTTTTAGTTCAGTACAGGATCTGAATACTTTTTCCACCACTGCTAGATAGTGTTGGGAAGTTCAAATCTTTTACTGACTCGGATCACTGACTCTCGGATTGTAAACTGAACTAACCTTTTTTTTAATTTTTTTTAAGTAATTTCGTTCATTTTAACTAGTGCGACACCCACAGCCCTGGGGCTGCCTGTCACGTGACAAATGAACGCAAGACACAAACCTGATGATCTTTTATGAGACGTGAACGAGTCGACTCATTTCTGCTGCTCAGCCCAGCGACTGAGCCTCTACAGCTGTCACATGACAAATGAACGAGAGACTCAAACTTGAGGACGCACAGTTGAGTCACGAACTAATCATTTGTTTCCTGTCCTCACTGAGCTGATGCCATGTGACGAAGGAACGTACTGCTTGAAAATGAACTAATCACTCACAGAGACTACTCATTACTCCCCAATAATATAAAAGATTAGTTCAAAGTGAATTAAACTTTCACCAACAGCACACTACTGCTACTTGATTGTACTCTGGATTTAATTTTAAATTGACAGAATTGTCATTTTGCCCATAAGTCTACAAAACTTATCCAAGAAAAGTCAAAGTTTTAATTGCTGCTTCTACAAAGTACTGAGTTAAGGGTCTTATTACTAATTTCTAAAAAGATGTTTTCATGTTGTCATTATGGGTTCTTAAATGTAAAAAGTATGCAAAAAGTGAAGGGATCTTAAGGTCTCAGGGCAGTGGAGAAAAAATACTAACCTTATAAACATGGATTGCAGCAGGCATGTGCACAGCTATATATATATATATATATATATATATATATATATATATATATATATATATATAGTCATGTGCATGTAATTTGCTACTCTATTTCTCTCTAGCTGGATTTTGTAGCTTCTTACAAAACTCTTCTGCCAGTGAAAACAAGTGGGTGAGACAATCAGCTCTGATTACCAATGTTTATCAGTAAAAATATTAGTAATAAAAGTGCTAATCCAGTAAACAGTAAAATCTTTAATAAGGTGTTAAAATTGTATCCAACATTTATATGTTACATTTAAACTATGAACAACTTTGGAATGTGTTACACAAAACAAAGACAGTGAAAAGATATTATGGACTATAATATGAACTGTTATGTGCAGACCCAGTTTTCATACCTAATTTCTTTAATATATGTATAAAACACTGGGTTTGCAAGTTAGAGATTCTGCACGAAACAAAAGTATTAGTCATCATTGCACAGCAGGCTGTCTGACATACTTTTCACACATACTGTAGCTGTGGAAACTATCTACAACTTAAGGGAACCCTTAGCACAGGTTTACTAAAATTTCACAACACTGCAAGAACAGAATTTTTGCAGCACGGATGTTATTGTTGCTTGGGCCAAGTCACTGAGATCTTACACATGCATGAGGCTCAGTCACAACCTAAAGCACTGTCAGGGCTACTTTGGCGGACTGCGACATCAGGTTGCTGCATCTCCCCTGGATACACTTCAAGCAACCTCAATGTGCTTTTTATGTCTCTTATCTGGTGAAAAGCATCATATTTTCATCATGTTTGACTGCTGATGTAAGGACAGAGTAGAGCAGACTCTCTTGCACCTGTCATCCTCAGGTTTCCATCGCATCAGCAGAAGAAGAGTCTTTGACTTTTGACTCATCTTTTCTTTGGGAAAAGTCATTGGCATCGTCCAGTAGGGAAAGATCAAGTTCAGGTAAGGGGACCCTCCAGTACTGGAAGGAGTTGTAGCTGCAGTCTTCAGGGTTGGAGTCTTCATCAGTCTGGAGTGAGGAGAAAGAGAGAGAGAAAGGGTTGAGCTCAGGAGAAGCGTCCAGCTGTAACATATTAGTCCTGTTTTCCCACGGATATAGCTACAGTCATGGGAAAAACATTGATATCTAGACAATTTCCATGGTTTTCTTAATAACAGCCAAAATCATTATCACGAAAACCATGGGAAATGGCTAGATATCAGCTCATAAATTAAACTCTTGTGAGCTATTTTTGCTGTTATTGTTATATTTGTCCAAACAAATGTACCTTTAGTTGTAACAGGCATTAAATGAACAAGAAAACAAGGGTGGTAATGTTTTTTTCCCCATGACTGAATCTAAAGGGTAATGGGTGACGCCTAGTGGACATTTGGTGCCATTACACTCTCTGAACAGCCCAATTTTTCTGCACACTGTAAAACTTCTGCTCCGTTGTCAATAACTAACCTTATCATTGGCTTTACACGCGGTCTCTGTACCCGTGGAGTCCTCTCGAGGCCGTTTCTTGGAGCTCGTTGGCGTGCTGGAGCTGCGCCGTTCCTGGAAACTTCCAGAAGTCTGCACCGTCAAAACATTAGCTGCATGCTTTCTGGTGTCGCAGTGTGTGGGCTTGCGATAAAGGGCAGCCGCTGCCTCTTCTTGTATCTCCGGGTCTTCGAAGTAGAGAGGCCTCTTTCTGCAGCGGCTGCCCAGAAGAGCCAGCAAGGACGGCGGGCTCACACCCCCGGTAGGAACCATGCTTTCCAGCTGCATGTCAACACCGCAAAGTGAGCGGCAGCATCTTTTGGAGGGAGAGTCGTGCAGCAAAGTGTCCTCGACGCGTCTCTTCGCCATGATTGTCAGCTCACTAGTTCACAGCAGTAATCAAAAAGCACTTTGGGATTTTGATGCTTTTACTAGTTGCTTTGATCACGGATGTTTTCAGCAGCTTTAGTCGCACAATGGTGTGCGCCGGTAGTACATTTTTGCGAGGCAGTCTGTTTAACCAATCAGAGGAGAGCACTGCTGCCTAACCCCGCCCACAGCATCCTTCTTTCCTGTGGCGGTGCATTCATGCTCATACCTCCAACACACAGATGTTTAGTTTTTGTCTAATAATATTATGATTATGGGTTAATTTTATGTATCTAAATGCAGATTTTTGGTGTGAATGCTAGAGGCGATGTCCTTTTACTACAAGTTATTTCAATTTTTTTTTATTATTCTTTTTTAAAGTTTTAAAGTTTATTATTCTTTCAGGTTTTTTTGTCACTCCTTCTACATTATTCAACATAGAAACTTCATTCAAACATCAAAATCAGCTCAATCAGGACACAGGCACTACTCATTCTTTCTCATCCACACCTTAATACCGAAACAGTCAATTTTTTTTCAGGGAAAAACATGCATTTTCAACTCATTCATACATTCACTTTTAAACTCTATTCAAACTTTTCCATCCTCTTTGTTTGAAGGTTGGGGGGACCCAACTGTCAGAGTGGAGAGGAGCTGTAACATGAAAAACATATCTTTAACCAGCTGTCATTGATACAGTTTTCACTCATACATATTTTTTGGTGAAATTGTTTTTCCAACAAGGCAGCTTTGGAAGAAAACGGACTTACAGATGTTGGTCTATAAGCCTGAAAGTGACATGCACTCCCACCGACAGCCGCAATTAACTCTGTTAAATGACATGAAATTTATGGAGCGAAGCAGTGTCTAATTTGTAATCCTGGTCATTTCATTCATCTACAGAAACAATTTTGGAGACCTCTGACAGATTAATATCCCTTTCCTAGCCTTGGATGGAACAGCTACATCGTTAACAGCATCGTCTCTACCTGTGCTTTTCCTAGACAGCTAGACAAAATGTCTGCATTGAAATATATTGTAGCTTATATGATTTAGTATAAACTAAGATGCATGCATCTTTATCACACCTGTAACACACATTTGCTTTTTCAGCACTTGCAAAAAATGCTGAAATAATCGCAAACGATGAGCTGAGTTCGAGGGCTGTTATGTCGGCGTTAAAACTGCATCAAACTTAAAATATTTAAACTCTTGATATTAATGTTTTTTAAAATGTTTGGCTTTATTCCAAAGTGTGATTAGAAACCAGGAAAGTCAATGAAAGTCATCTCCAAATTTAAAACAATGTATTCCTGAAAAGCTGAAGAAATGTTTTGATTACATTTTCAGG
The DNA here is from genome assembly GCF_030273125.1 of Centropristis striata. Lineage (NCBI taxonomy): Eukaryota > Metazoa > Chordata > Actinopteri > Perciformes > Serranidae > Centropristis > Centropristis striata. Next base: position 16,934,277 of record NC_081523.1, read on the forward strand.
GATTGATATTCAATTCAAATGAGTAGACATAACAATTGGCACCATATTTGAAAAAAATAAATAGATTTCAAGAGCTAATGAGCACATCACGCTGTCCTTTCGCACACGCACGCACGCACACGCACGCACACACACACACACACACACGCACGCACACGCACGCACGCACTCTCTCTGAGGCAGTGAAAGTCAATGGAGATGGGAATTAGTAAGACCGCAGGCAGTCAAGCAGGCAGTTAAAAGAAATATAGTCTTCACGGCTTGTAGAAAACACTCAAAGACCACTAAAACAGAAAACAATGCTTACTGGCTCATCTCAAACCCAGGTATCTATAGATGTAGATGTTTTTAAGGTGTTTCAGATAACGCTGGGTCTTCTGAGTCAGACACGTTTCTCCATGAGATGCATCATAAAAAAATATAACAAAAAAAGAAAATTGATGTCCACTGATTATTTTCCTTCTGTGTCCATTTTCTTTTTCATTTTGTCAATCCAATCTTTGCTTTTTCAATGGTGGCACACCTCTAAGTCCACTGTTTTTGTCAAAGGATTTCCTGTCACGTAAGGCTGTCGGTACCTTCTCGCCGCTGTGACTTAGCGGCTGGTGGAGAACTCTGTTGTTGGTCATCATCTTCTTCTTCTTCGTCTTCTTCTTCTTCTTTCTTAAAATACAGGTCTGCAGGTTTCCGTGCCACAAAGAAGACACAGTCGTAAATGTATCTCAGCATAGAGCGGTCATTCTCTGTGTAGGTGGTCTGTACTGATTGTTTCTCCACCTGTAGCACAAGATATAAATGCTGTTTTTATACTGGAACAAGATTTCATGATTAAAATGAATGGATGTAATTCAAAGCCCTTGGCTTACCTCCATGTGGAAGCCAAAGTTAACAATTGCTGTCCTAATGTCTTCATAGCTAAGTTCAACTGAGAGTTCATTGGCCATGTTTTCAAAGTGGTACAGCAGTGGACCTGAAGGAACATTTAATTTAAATGTTGAGATCAATTTATACTAAATGTTAAACTCTTATTTCATACACAACGTTGATGTACAGTGGTGTGAAAAAGTGTTGGCCCCCTTCCTGATTTCTTATTTTAGTTTGTCACACTTACATGTTTCAGATCAACGAACAAATTTAAATATTAGTCAAATATAACACAGGTTTGGATTTTGTTTTCCCTTAATAAAAACTGTCGTTTAAAACCGGCCTTTTGTGTTTACTTGTGTTATTTTTGAGTAATATTTTAATTTATTTGATGATCTGAAACATTTAAGTTTGACAAACATTTAAGTTTGACAAACATGCAAAAAAATAAGAAATCAGGAAGGGGGCAAACACTATTTCACACCACTGTATATGTGTTCAGCAGCACTCTTCCATCATGTACATGTACAGATCACTTGCCAGCATTACATTAAAAGAAAATTAGTAAAATTACAACCCTATACATGCAGAATGCATTTTCTAATTACATGTGTGGACCACAGCTCTGCCAACATGACTGCTGCCCAAGTTCTTTTAATGTAGTTTTGATTATATTACTGGAGTGAATATATTTTGTGGTTTTTATATTTCAGTTACCAGCAGAGAATATGCTCCAGGACACAGTTTATTACTTAATAACACCTTCTGCTAGATTTTTCTAGCTAGCAGTTACCATGTGGGATGTAAATGGTAAATGGCCTGCACTGATATTGCCCTTTACACTACAGACAGCGCTCATTCACACTCACATTCATACACTGGTGACCGAGGCTACCCTACGTGGTGCCAGCTGCCACCATCAGGAATTCATACACACTGATGAACGCAGCATCAGCAGCAATTTGGGGTTCAGTATCTTGCCCGTACTTCAACATGGTCGGAGATTGAACCACCAACTTTCACCGATTTTCTATATTTCTCTGGTTGTTGCAGGTCTGTTGGGGTCTATTTGTCTTTTTTAACATCAACAGTTTCAACAGCACATTATCTTCTCGTGGAAATAATTTAGTTTGTCTGTGGAAGATAACATATAAATAAAATTTTATTTTCAAAGGCTGACTCACCCATGTTAATCCACACTCCACCAGGTTTAAGAATGTTCCAGATTGTCTCTACATACTCAATGACATTATGAGCTGTGTCAATAAAGAAGCAGGTCGCCACACAGTCCCAGGAATCTGACAGAAACAGACAATAGATTTTAACATGATGACTTTGAAATAATGCTGTGAAGATGCAGAATTGACCATTCATTATTCATCATGAACAGCACACTCGCATCAAAATGGTTCATTTTATTTCAGGGTCATTTAAATGTGTGCTTTTCGGAGAACACGATGAATGATATACACCTTATCAGCCAAATTTCAATACAGTCAATTATCTGTTAGAGGTTGGAATCAGCGGAGGCCCCCCAATACGATTTTATCCTTATACTTGGTATTATTGTGATTTTAATTCTCCACAATGAGTCAAACCCACAGACTGATCAGTCAAACTGAACTTAACTGATATCAAACATGTATCGACAACAACAGCTGCAACTTCTCAAACTTTCTTCCTTTAACTTTAAGCTTCACTGCTCTGAATTTTTTTTGAATGAAACATAAAAAAAAGCCTAATTTTGCTGCATTATTTTGACAGCTTCCTGACACGATATCCTTACATGGTGCCTATAGATTTCTTAAATCTTCTAGTTTCTTATGATACCAGAATCTATCTATATTCATAGAAGTGAGCCCGCTATGGCCTCCAGATAAAAACAAAAAAATGGCGAAAAAACTTACGGCCCGACGGAACGCTAAATACGGATACTTGGCGGCCATTAACCAATATAATATTGCCATGCAAAATATAGCGATACTATGCTGTATCGACCCCCCCCCCCAACTCTACTATCTGTAACCCATTCTTGAGGGCTTAAGTTAAATGTCTTTGTGTTGGTGAGCACATTTTTCAAATTCTAATCAAATTTCTGTGATTATTGCAACCAGACATCAAAACATTGCAGGGGCTTTTCTTAAACACTGTATTACCAGCATTTTTTTTATTTTAAATTTTGTGATGTGACAAAGTCTAACTAGAATGATATACAGTTACTTGCTGAGGGCAGTATACAGTGTGGGAGTGAGCTCTGCCTAAAAGGATTATTTTAAAAGAGGAAAAAAGGGATTTTGATCGCAAAATCCGTAAGGGACAGATGTATACCCAAAGCCCTTGTTGTCTTTAACGTGTTATGTAATTTAACTGCAATTCAGCGACACTATATAAGCAAAAGATCCACACTGCTTCTACTGACCTGAGTCCCTGTAGACTTCCACAAAGTCCCCTGCTACCATGGAGAAGTCTGCATCTAGCGGTAGGCTCTGAGGGTTGACATCGGGGAATGTGATTGCTCGCGTTTGGTCGGCGGATTTCTTGTTGTTGCTAAACTGGTGGATCCAGGGGTACAGGGTCAGAGAGTTCAGCTGTTCACACCTGAATGGAGCAGTCCAAATTTGTGAGGACAGGTGGACGGATGGAAGCGGTATTCAACAGAGTATGAGGTCAAACACCTACTGCCTGAAACCACTGAATATAAAATGTGTTCTGCTTTTATTTGTGATCAGTGATCACCGACACAAACTTATAGAATCAAGAGCAATTAATACAATTACACTTCAAGCAAGCAGGGGATAACCTTCATGAATGTATGCACAGGAAGGGGAGTGTGGTGTTAGTGTTCGTATATGCTGTACCTATTGAGAACAAAGTTTGAAGAGAAGAGCATGAAGAAGCTCCATTCGTTGCCCTGGCAAATATAACCCAGCCGTGCTATCTCCCAGGCTAGACGGCCAAGCCCAGCACCCGGAATCAGCACGCTCACCTTAGACACATCACTGACATAATAAAAAATGTACAAAATGCACATATCACATGGAAAACATGAAGAAAGTCAACATCATCAGAATTATTGGAAATAGTGTTTGCTTGTATGATTTAGTATGCAGGTATATTAGCATGCAGTGAGGTGTTTGTGTGGTTGTCTGTGTGAGTGAGCATGTGTGCTTCCTACTATTGGTCACTTGGGAATAGTCTTTGGATCTCTTGAATGATGGGCAGGTAGCAGGTGTCCCTTTCACTACGGCCCGTCTCGCTCCAGTCTCTGACAAACTGTTTTATGGTGGATTTAAGCTTGTCCATGTCAAAAGTAGTGGACGGCCGCACCTTCCGCGGATCCTCCTGGCAGATGAATGAAGACACAAACCAAAACTCCTTGAATAAATAACAAAATGTAACTATATGTAGACCTCCTGCTGCAAGTGAAGCCTTACCCTCTCGCCATACTCAATGTTCTCAAACATGTGGAGGCTGTTGTGAACGATGGCCTGCAGAATCTCCTGGTTGTGGTCCGCACACTGGCGAATCCGAGTCAGGTTAGACAAAACATTTGGAAGTAAATTCTGGTGGTGCGGTGGGAGGCTCTGAAATTGACGCTCTGCACGCTTAACCTGCTCCTGGACATGGACCCTGACAAGAACACAAGACAGAGCAACAGTTTACAGGATTTATTTATGTCCTGTGTGGCAAACACAAGTCACTCACCGGAGGAACAATGAGTGTTTATTGATGCAGTGGGTGTCTAACACTCTGGTGCAAATGGTACATATATTATTTACTCTGTCACTAGTAATCTCTCAATAAAAACAATGAAAGGCATCATGAAGTAGCATGGGATCAAGGGAGTGGTTGTCTTCTCCACAATTGCTGTCATTGCCAAATCATCAGCAGGATAAGGGTGAGTTGAGCTGCTGCCAACATTTAATCGGCTTGTTTCTGATTCTTAAGAATGTGTCTGCCGTCACACATATGCAGGGAAATGACCATCGTCTGCCAAGGTGATATGCAGTCTGGGAAAGATGAGTTTGTAGTCTGTTTAAAATCCAAGTGGGGTCAATCACACATACATACACACATCTGTGTGGATATGATGACAGGCCACCATATGAAACAGACAGTAACCTTGAATAAAATTACTAATTTCTCTGGGTTTAGAATTTGTTTCAATATTTTGATTATTTAAGTACACAATACTAATAATATATAGCATTTTCTGGTCGGTTTTTTTTTTTTATATCAATTTTAATGCAGAAAAGTTACATATTATAGCTTTAAGTGCGATTGTTTTAACTTGTGTTAGGGATGAAAGGATGAGATGGTGCCATGACATAAGTGGAGCTAAAGTCAGCAAATTCGCAAATTAATGCCACAGGAGGATGGTTAAATGCAGGTAGGCTTAACAGTGGGTCGCACTAACCAAAGCTTAAATATATTATGAGCTGTCTAAATTAGAAGGTGTCCATCCAAATCTAGTTATCTTTCCTTTGCTATTCATTTGCTAACGACATCCTATATTGACACCAACTGTCGATACCTTGCCCGCACTTTATTTTTAAGCGTGATTATACCTGTAAAATCTAAAAGCATCGATTATTCTCCAGAAATGCTGCCTTTCCAGTCTGGCCTCCTCCTCGGGGCTGTATTTTATTCTTTCTTTGTTAAAATATCGTCCTCCTTGCGGTCCTTCTGCTGTTTCGGCCATGTCTGAAACAAACTTACAGCCGTCCAATCAAAACGCGACAGACTTCTTCTTCTGGGGATTTTTTTTAAATTCAAGCAGAAAATACTCCACAAGGCGCGTTACTGCCACCGACAGTCGGTATGAGGATCTTACAGTTAGTTGTCCTGCCACTGTAAGATCTACTGAATGAAGGTAAAGAATTAAATGCATTTCATATCCATAAAATCTTCGAAACACGCCCATCCTTAGTACCATTCAGGAACGAAGAGGCCTTTTGAATCTAGTAAGCCTATAAATAATTATAAATGTATCCATATATTCACAATAATAGCATAATTATTCAAAGAAATTTGAGGTTATGTGTTTGCCCTTGATAACTACTTAATTAGTTGTTTTAATTGTATTTATTTATATATTTATTATTTATTGTTTGTTCATTATATAGGCTTTACATTGAAGATTAAGATATAGGGCTGGGTTTAAATCCCACTTGTGGCAATGATAATGACAATGATGCAAACATTATAATTCCCTCCAACATTGTGACTCATATGGCAAATGCAGTATCAGCCAAATAATTTTACTACTGACTTCTTTCAAAATCATGCAACCCTGGCATCTCATAGTCCCTGAATTTATTGTATTTTTCATAAAACCTGATCTGTTATGGAAAATGCCAAATGCTAATGGAAATTCCTGCTGTTAATATTTGATGGGTGTTATTTTACCTTAAAAAAGTAATATAAAAGCAAACACTATTTGCCACACACTCAATCACAAAGGAGGAGACCACAGAACAGGTTTTCCTCAGTATTTAATAAGTGATGTAACAGCTTGTCAGCTTGAGCAAACACAAAGATCTCCTTCCATCAGATGTTTGGGTTGATAATCTTGCCCATGAAGAGGATGTTTTCTGTGTTGCGTTCAATTATGATGACCATGAAAGGACGATTGAACTTCATGACAGGGACTCTGGAGAAGGACTTTAATACGATCTCAATGCCTGTTGCAGCTGCAGCGGTGGCCCCGACCTCATCCACATCCAGGGTAGCTTGGTGTACAACCTGCAGTACAATGGAGGCAAGAGGAAATAGATAATAAAGACATAAAGTGAAGGGAATATGAGCAAATTAACACATTATTTTCTGTCTTTACCTTTGAGACTACCAGTTCATGCCCCTCTGAAATGCCAGTCAAATTTGCACGATAACCAAACATGTCTGTCATTCCCATTTCAGTCAGCACATCATTCATTTTGTAGGAAGTCTTGATGGAGAACTTTGGAATGTATATGTTAAGAGTCCTTTAAAAAATGGGTAATAGACAAACATACAGTGACTGATCTGACAGGACAAAGCCGAGGTGTTGGTACTGGGTCAAACCTTATATATTCATAACAAAGATTGTAAAGAAGATTGAAGATTCTTCAAACCTGGAGTTCATCGACTTCAACCATTTGGTGACATGGCCTGGGCTGAAGGCATTCTCCAGTGTTGCCATGTCATCAGGCAACATCAGCAGCATGGAGTAGGTGCTGTTAAAGCGCAGGCGGAGGACAGATGTCTTAATTATCTGGTCATGATAGGTATCAAAATCGTGTTTCAAAATCATCATCTGGACTGGAACCTGGAAAATGACAATTTAAAGTACATTCGTTAGAAAAGACACACAGTATTCAGGATACATTATGATGCAGAAATACTGCAACTCAAATCTGTTCTAAATATATGATGTCAATTCAACCTTGGTGTTCTCATCCACTATGAAAAGGTCCTCCTTGGTGAGCTCAGGATCAAATTGAGTCGCCCATTTTCCTGTAAAACACACTGGTCAGGATTGTGGATCAGAGTAGCCAGGAAATCATGCTGGCTTGCATCACTGGATGCCATTAGATTTTCTGGATGTTTTGCATCGAGCATTTGACATTACATCATGACAGACTATGTTTTGGGCTCTTTTTCCCATCATACTAAACAGGATGGTACTATGGGTTTAGAAATGAAGCCCAGATCTCACGTAACCTTTTACCTTTAAAGTAGATGTAGCTAAGGATGTACATGACTGTGCTTGGATCCATGGTTTCAACCAGCTTGTCTATCTTCCCGTTGGTCTTCTCATTCACGTACTTATTGATGGTATCGGCACTGTCATTGCTTTGGCTGAAGTCAACATTGAACCCATCTGCAAGGTAGGACTGCTTCAAGGTCCCCAAGAATTCAGGCTCCGGCTTGAATCGGTTGTCTACAAATACAGCGGTTCCTTCATTGCGGTCTTGCTGAGATTGTGCATTTTTCAGGAGCACCTGGAAGGCCTGATCTACATCTGTCTGCGTCAGCTGGGAGTTGTTGAAACCCAGACCACTGAAAAGCTGATGGTGGGTCTCCCCCCGAGCTCCTACAGACAAGGCAGCCAAGGCCACAGACACACTAACTGGGGAGAAGAAGATATTCTTGCCCTCTGAGTCAGCATGAGCTGCTAACTTCCTGTACAGACGGTAGGCAAACTCTTTGTTGGCTGAAGTCACCAGTGAGACGCTGTTGGCACTGCCGTTGAGTGTTGTTTCTTGGTTTGCCGGATCGTTGCCATGACCGATATGGTGGTGGCCTGTCCCCACACAGATCACTGCTGATAAGATCCAGATACCCACAGTTGCATGCATCATGGTGAACTAAGACCAAAGTTCAAAAGGGCACCAATGTTTATTTGGGTTACTCAGTGTTTGCACTTTAAATTAGACATGCAATGTTGTTGTTTTTTACTCTTATTATGAATTAACCTGCATGAACGTGTCATTTTCTTGTTGGAACAGTTTTGTTATTTTACATTTTAAAAAATCTGTGTTGTTCTTATCTAAGTAGGAAGTATTTAGAGAAGCCAGTGTCTGATTGGTTTAGCAACATTTGAATCCAATGCTGCGTTTCATTAGTAGTTCCACTTCACCTCGTTCACTCTCTCTCAGCCCTTTGGTTTAACATAACAACATACATCACACAGAGGCCATTTGAAGAGTGGTTGGAGGAGGAGCGGGGGGATTAAAAGGAACGCTCCTGTCCTTCTCAACTGTCATGCTAACATATCAAGGTTTTTTAGAAATCAGAAAGACCTGTAGACTCATGTCAATAAGGTTTGGTTTTAGCTGTATGAATTTCTGATTTAGACATGTCTGTCTGTGCTCTGTATCCTGATTATCATAACTATTATTGATACAGGTTTATGATATCTTGCAAAGTTACCTTTTTTTCCTCCACGCACTTACAGATAGTGTAACAGTAAACAGAACAAGTAGTAAGTAAAGGCTGTAATTAGTTAGAGGCCTAGTATTTTACAGTAACATATAAAGCTTTCCATGAGGTTACTAGGAACTGTTCGATTGAGTAAAAGGATGATAAGAAGAATAAACAATTTTGCTGAATTTACATTGGTAAAACCCCACAGATGTTAATGATTTGCTGATTACAGTATGTAGAGATACATCTCAGACCCAAGCTATCAGACATAGTTTTTAACTGTTAAAGTTGTAAGTGAATAATTCATCTGAGAGTTAATCTTTTTAGCCACTTACCTGCTCTTGTTTAAAGCACAGACAGCGAAGCACAGGCTGGACAGAGGGAGATGCCCATTTTATACTACTGATCAGAGCAACTGAACTTTGGGTTTGTTTATTCTGTATCTCAACTTATTATTTTCTCTACCCCTGCATTTTGTTCAGTGTAATGATGGCATCAAGCTGAGACTGCTGCCACCTCTTTGCTTCGTTTTACTTCAGTTTGCTTCAAACTACAAACATGGAAATGATGAGTAAAATCATGCTCCTTGTTATGTCTAAGTGGAGAGAGGGAAAGAGGCCTCTCCAGACCCTGCACCCACACTCGGCTATCCCCAGAGGAGTGTCAGCAAAGAGTCACTAGCCCCTTTCATAGTGCCGTTTCATGCCGGGACATTTACAGCTCTGTAACGTTTCGCCTCCTATACGAACGCGCCAGAAGCGGAATCCCGGGATCAAATGATCCCACCAATTTTCCTCCTCCAGAGGTAGTCACAGAGGCAAAAATTGGTGGGACCGTTGGAAGCGGGACCACTATGAACAGGCCATCCCTGCAAAGCGGAATATTTGACGTTGCGTGTGGTGTCTAACACACGCGCCTAACTTTACACGTGATGTCCACCGCTGATCGTAAACAAGCCAGCATCACTAACTGTGCACAGAGTGTCTGGTGCTTGTTGTAAACAAATGGGGATCACTTAGTGAACGCATCCTGCTGCAGCACATACACACTGTACTGCTACAGAGCTAACTGTGTAGCCTATTAGCACTGTGCTATTGCACAGCACAGCTGCTGCTCTGTCGCACGTCACTATCGTCTCCTCCCACCGCGTTCTGCAACAGGACTGCTCGAATACCGGGATCACTATGAACGCCCTAAGGCAAAAAGCCTGTGCATATCTTTCCGGCAATATAGCGGGACATTTGCAGGACGGCACTATGAAAGGGGCTACTGAGAGATGTTGCATCTACTGTGGTCAGCTGGGACACCTCATCACCACCTGTCAGCTAAAAGTTGTGGCTCGCCATTGAAAGTGAGGGCTCTTGTGAGCCACACTATCACTGTCTCTAGCCCCTAATAACCCTAGTTACCCTGAGACTCTCTCACTATCATTCCCAGAATTACACAGTGAAAAGATCAGTTTTCATATGTTTTTACTCACACCAACACCCTCTTGTTTTGGGGCTCCCCTGGTAAGTCCTCCACAACCCTCACAATGACTGGGCTACAGGTCAAATTGCTGCTTGGTCAGGTGATGATGATGATCTTCAGGAGGTGATCAGCAAGTCACGTGCCATGTCGATACCCCCCCACCGCCCCTACAATTGTGGAGTTGCTCCCTGCCTCCTCGCCCCCTATGGGTGTTTGTACTCCCTCATTCCCTCTGCCTTTGAACAGTTAAATGGGGCTATCACTTTCTCTAAACTGGACCTCAGAAATGCCTATCACTTGGTCGGGATATGGAAGGGGGACGAGTGAAAAATGGCCTTCAACACTCCATTGGACACTATAACTACATAGTCATAACTTTTGGACCAACCAACACTTCTGTGATTTTCCAGGCCCTGGTTAATGATGTCCTTCAGGACATGTTAAATAGTTCTGTGTTTGTGTACCTGGATGAAATTTTGCTCTTCTCCCCTGATGAACAGTCTCATGAACAGCATGTCAAACAAGGTCCTTCAAGTCTCCTCCAGCATCAGTTGTAAGTGAAAGCTGAGAAATGTGAGTTCCAACGATCCACTCTGACTCTCTTGGGGTTTGTGGTTGCTCAGGGGGAGGTCATGATGGACCCTGGAAAGGTAGGTGGGGTCAGAGACTGGCCTACTCCCTCTAGTCACAAGGAGGTTCAGCGTTTCCTGGGCTTCGTAAACTTTTAATAAAAGTTAATGAGAAACTTTACCTGGGGCTGTGGCCGGATCGAGGGCAGGGCTCATCTCCCTCAGTTTTGTTTCACATGCAAGAAGTGAACTTATTTTGGAAGGCTTTCCATTGAAGATTAAGATATAGGGCTAAGTTTAAATCCCACTTGTGGCAATGATAATGACAATGATGCAAACATTATAATTCCCTCCAACATTATGACTCATATGGCAAATGCAGTATCAGTCAAATAATTTGACTACTGATTTATTTCAAAATCATGCAGCCTTGGCATCTCATAGTCCCTGAATTTATTGTATTTTTCATAAAACCTGATCTGTTATAGAAAATGCCAAATGCAAATGGAAATTCCTGCTGTTAATATTTGATGGGTGTTATTTTACCTTCAAAAAGTAATATAAAAGCAAACACTATTTGCCACACACTCAATCACGAAGAAGGAGACCACTGAACAGGTTTTCCTCAGTATTTAATAAGTGATGTAACAGCTTGTCAGCTTGAGCAAACACAAAGATCTCCTTCCATCAGATGTTTGGGTTGATAATCTTGCCCATGAAGAGGATGTTTTCTGTGTTGCATTCAACGATGGCAACCATGAAAGGACGATTGAACTTCAAGACAGGGACACGGCGGAATGACAGAAATATGATCCTAATGCCTGTTGCAGCTGCGGCGGTGGCCCCGGCCTCATCCACATCCAGGGTAGCTTGGTGCACAACCTGCAGTACAATGGAGGCAAGATGAGATGGATAACAAAGGAACAAAGGGAAGGGAATATGAGCAAATGAACACATGCTTTCTGTCTTTACCTCTGAGACTGCCAGTTTTTGCCCCTCTGAAATGCCAGTCAAATTTGCACGATCACCAAACATGTCTGTCATTCCCATTTCAGTCAGCACATCATTCATTTTGTAGGAAGTCTTGATGGAGAACTTTGGAATGTATATGTTATGAGGCCTTTAAAAAATGGGTAATAGACAAACATACAGTGACTGATCTGACAGGACAAAGCCAAGTTGTTAATACTGTGTCAAACATTTTATGTTAAAAACAAAGATTTTAAGGAAGATTTTAAATTCTTCAAACCTGGAATTCATCCACTTCAACCATTTGGTGACATGGCCTGGGCAGAAGGCATTCTCCAGTGTTGACATGTCATCAGGCAACATCAGCAGCATGGAGTAGGTGCTGTTAAAGGGCAGGTGGAGGACGGTTGTGTTAATTGTCTGGTCATAATAGGTATTAAACATGTCCTCCATATTCATCATCTGGACTGGAACCTGGAAAATGACAATTTGAAATACATTAATTAGAAAAGACACATAGTATTCAGGATACATTATGATGCAGAATTACTGCAACTCAAATCTGTTCTAAATATATGATGTCAATTCAACCTTGGTGTTCTCATCCACTATGAAATTGTCCTCCTTGGTTGACTCAGGATCAAATGGAGTCGCCCATTTTCCTGTTTAACAATGAGCAGAATTAAAACACAAGTTATGTTTGATACATAAAACTTTAAGCAACTGCATTCCAAATTGCATACATTTTATGTTTTACTTTTAGTACATAGGCTACAGGGAATGTCTCAAGGGAGGGGTAAATATAGTAGCAGGGGTAAATATATGTCTTCATGGGCAGTGCCACTGTTCATGTAATATCACCTGTAAGGCACACAGCACTTTTTACTATTAATACTTTAAAGGAATGGTTCGGAATTTTGGACATAGGACCTCATTTCCAACTTAGCCGGTGTGATATAGGTTGGTGGAGACCGTTTTCAGCACATTTTATGCAGTCCTTATAGTTGCACAAGTCACTGTTGCTAAACTGGTGTTGAGCTAGCGCACGTCAATAGTAACATCCAGCCTGTCACTAAAAACAGCTTTACCTGCTCCGCAGAACACCCGAGACAAATGCATTATAACGTCGGACTATCGATGTACATGTCTGTGTTGGTAGAATAATTTTAGACTATAAGGACTGCATAAAATGTGCTGAAAACGGTCTCCACCGACCTATATCACACCGGCTAAGTTGGAAATGAGGTCCTATGTCCAAAATTCCAAACTATTCCTTTAAGTACATTTTTCTGATTTTACTTACCTATAGGCCTACATACATTTACCTCAGTAACATTTCAGTGCAGGACTTGTACTTGTAATTAAATATTTTTCAAGTTTTAGTTCAGTAAAGATACATATTGTTGCATGCAGTACAAACAAAATTAGCACATGCTAATTTGTCCAAACAGTATGCCTTGAACTTTGACCATCTTGTTCATAGGGCGCCACAGGAATGAGTTATAAAGCAGGAGGTAAGTTAGCATTTTAGCGCCCTGGCGTTTATCCTTTTAAACTCAATGAGAATTTTGGATGTTTTTTTGGTTAGATGGCTGAAAGGTCGGTGGCTAACACAAGCTTAAGAGATGTTCGTGTTTTGTTGTACGACATAAAACACATACCCTGACTTGTGAATTTTCAAGTTTTTGCGTTTCCTTTAAAAGGTGATTGCTAACAAGTGGCTAAATGAGACTACAGTGGTTGTCATGGACATTAAACGTTATCACACCGGACACGAACGGGAACTCTAACTAGTCCGCCTCACAGCCTCTAGTCGTGTTTTCAGTGCTCTTGCAAACTCTTGTAGATTAAGTTAACAAACAGTTTAGTAGGCTACGGTTTCGCTAGCTTGTCAAAACCGCTGGTTAGCTTGTCGAGAGTGTCTGAAGTGCCCTTGAAGACGTGACTGTGGAGTAGTTCACTATAGCATAACGTTAGCTTTTAACTTCTGTTGGCTGCGTTAACACTTTAAGCGTCATAACAGTGATGTTCATTTGTGAAGCCTGCTGAACAACAAGCACAGGCATCAGAAGTGTGTTTGCTAGAGAACTTATTTTATGCAATGATCCAAAATCCAATGCAAAAGTCATAGGTGAATTCTGAATAGACCCAATGGTGATGCTAACTTCTAGGTTGGCCTACAAGAATGCATCATTAGGGCCTCGGGGCAATCGCACCGAGCACTGGTCCCATACAGCAATAGCTGTAGGGACCAGTGCTTTGCCCCGAGCACTACTGTTATACTGTGGATTTCTTCTTATTCCTCTTCCGGACGCAATTTCGTCCCGCTACTAGTCAAATACAAATTATATATATACAATATATATACAAATTATATATCAAAACGTGCGGTTTGATCGGGATCGGTGTGCTATTACTTTTCTCTACAGAATATGAATTTTTCGCAACGTAAGTCGCGACAAAATTGCCCAAAATTTTGCATTGAAATGAATGGGACGGCCGAAAGAAAATGAGCAAAAAAGAACATTAATTGAAGATTTTCAGACGTCTACTTCTCCGGCATAATTTCACCTAGAGACTCCATTTAAACTTTAAACAGTAGACACAAGTCTTGTGTATTGGTGTATTACTTTGCGTTTCGATAGGTCATATAGTTTTTTATCAATCCCTGTTCAATGACCATGATCATTTTTGGAGAAATTCTGAGATTATAATGGGTGTGTATTGCACGGAATGTTCGTGTCAGAGTGTGTGATGTCATCGCTCAGAGTGTAGAGGGAGAGGTAAAACTGTCAAAAAATAAATTTGAAAACTGCACTCCAGGCCGCAAATTCCACTCTACAGAAATAATTTATACATAGAAATGTAGGAAAATTTGTCTTCTCACTCACAATCCTCTGGTAAAGCTGTCAGAGTTATAATTTGGGCGTACGACGCAAAGATGCGCCACCAAAACCACTAACAGCCTCATTGGGTCCCATATTAAAAACGCAGGACGATTTCGGAAAAAGTGAGATTTAACTGTTTTTTTAGATCGCTCTAACAAAGCTGTTTTTTCATTTTTCTTAAAAAAAAAAAACATATGTAGAGGTTCAGGAAGAACTCAGGATGCTCAAAGTGAAGTCGGATCAATGATAGGTATTATGGTTTTGCCAAAAATGCTTTCTGTTCGAGGCCAGAAATTTCACTCTGCCCACCTCTGGCTGCTTTCACTCTGCCGGAAGATTCCACAGCTGTTAATTCCGTTGATTGCTCTGCTCTGATTGGTCGACCCCACGCTTTGATGTTTTGATGTGATTACAGTTACAGATACACTCACTCACGCACACACACACACACACACTGGTCATTTAATGTAATAACAGTTAAAGATACACGCACGCACACACACACTGGTCATTTAATGTAATAACAGTTAAAGATACACGCACGCACACACACAATGGTCATTTAATGTAATATCAGTTAAAGATACACGCACACACACACACACACACTGGTCATTTAATGTAATAACAGTTAAAGATACACGCACGCGCACGCACACGCACACACACACACACACACACACAGATTCAGATTCAGATTTCAGATTTGACTTTATTTATCCCACAGCGGGGAAATTTCTTTGTTACAGCCGCAGAAAATCACACAATATTGAGATAAGATAAAAAACAATCACACACACACATTTTGAGGTTAAAGGGCATAGGTTGCTGTATAAATAAATACTTGAAGAGGAATAGTATCATAACATTACTAGTATTAATTGTTTGAAATCTCTGAAGAATCTCATCATAGTGTACACACACCGGCAGTAGCCCCCGTGGCCCTTTCAAAATTTCCCCCAGAGGAAATTTTCTAGTTTTGTTTGTTATCTATGTTTCTGGATTGTGGATCAAAGTAACCAGGAAAGCATGCTGGCTTGCACGACTGGATGTCATGAGACCTGGTAGCTTTGCATCCTGCATTTGACATACAATGTTTTGGGGCTGCTAAATCTTTTTTTCCCATCATATACTTAACAGTATGGTACTATGGGTTTAGACACACACCACAGATCTCACGGAACCTTTTACCTTTGTAGTAGATGTAGCTGAGGAGATACATGACTGTGTTTGGATCCATGGTTTCAACCAGCTTGGCTATCTTCCCGTTGGTCTTCTCGTTCACATACTTATTGATGGTATCGGCACTGTCTTTGCTTTGGCTGAAGTCAACATTGAACCCATCTGCAAGGTAGGACTGCTTCAAGGTCCCCAAGAATTCAGGCTCCGGCTTGAATCGGTTGTCTACAAATACAGCGGTTCCTTCATTGCGGTCTTGCTGAGATTGTGCATTTTTGAGGAGCATCTGGAAGGCCTGATCTACATCTGTCTGTGTCAGCTGGGAGTTGTTGAAACCCAGCCCACTGAAAAGCTGATGGTGGGTCTCCCCCCGAGCTCCTACAGACAAGGCAGCCAAGGCCACAGACACACTAACTGGGGAGAAGAAGATATTCTTGCCCTCTGAGTCAGCATGAGCTGCTAACTTCCTGTACAGACGGTAGGCAAACTCTTTGTTGGCTGAAGTCACCAGTGAGACGCTGTTGGCACTGCCGTTGAGTGTTGTTTCTTGGTTTGCCGGATCGTTGCCATGACCGATATGGTGGTGGCCTGTCCCCACGCAGATCACTGCTGATAAGATCCAGATACCCACAGTTGAATGCATCATGGTGAACTAAGACCAAAGTTCAAAAGGGCACCAATGTTTATTTGGGTTACTCAATGTTTGCACTTTAAATTAGTCATGCAATGTTGTTGTTTTTTACTCTTATTATGAATTAACCTGCATGAACGTGTCATTTTCTTGTTGGAACAGTTTTGTTATTTTATATTTTAAAAAATCTGTGTTGTTCTTATCTAAGTGGGAAGTATTTAGAGAAGCCAGTGTCTGATTGGTTTATCAACATTTGAATCCAATGCTGCGTTTCATTAGTAGTTCCACTTCACCTCGTTCACTCTCTCTCAGCCCTTTGGTTTAACATAACAACATACATCACACAGAGGCCATTTGAAGAGTGGTTGGAGGAGGAGCGGGGGGATTAAAAGGAACGCTCCTGTCCTTCTCGACTGTCATGCCAACATATCAAGGTTTTTTAGAAATCAGAAAGACCTGCAGACTCATGTCAATAAAGTTTGGTTTTAGCTGTATGAATTTCTGATTTAGACATGTCTGTCTGTGCTCTGTATCCTGATTATCATAACTATTATTGATACAGGTTTATGATATCTTGCAAAGTTACCTTTTTTTCCTCCACGCACTTACAGATAGTGTAACAGTAAACAGAACAACCATCTAAGTAAGTAAAGGCTGTAATTAGTTAGAGGCCTAGTATTTTACAGTAACATATAAAGCTTTCCATGAGGTTACTAGGAACTGTTCGATTGAGTAAAAGGATGATAAGAAGAAGAAACAATTTTGCAGAATTTACATTGGTAAAACCCCACAGATGTTAATGATTTGCTGATTACAGTATGCAGAGATACATCTCAGACCCAAGCTATCAGACATAGTTTTTAACTGTTAAAGTTGTAAGTGAATAATTCATCTGAGAGTTAATCTTTTTAGCCACTGACCTGCTCTTGTTTAAAGCACAGACAGCGAAGCACAGGCTGGACAGAGGGAGATGCCCATTTTATACTACTGATCAGAGCAACTGAACTTTGGCTTTGTTTATTCTGTATCTCAACTTATTATTTTCTCTACCCCTGCATTTTGTTCAGTGTAATGATGGCATCAAGCTGAGACTGCTGCCACCTCTTTGCTTCGTTTTACTTCAGTTTGCTTCAAACTACAAACATGGAAATGATGAGTAAAATCATGCTCCTTGTTATGTCTAAGTGGAGAGAGGGAAAGAGGCCTCTCCAGACCCTGCACCCACACTCGGCTATCCCCAGAGGAGTGTCAGTAAAGAGTCACTAGCCCCTTTCATAGTGCCGTTTCATGCCGGGACATTTACAGCTCTGTTATGTTTCGCCTCCTATATGAACGCGCCAGAAGCGGAATGCCAATTTTCCTCCTCCAGAGGTAGTCACAGAGGCGGAAAATTGGTGGGACCGTTGGAAGCGGGACCACTATGAACAGGCCATCCCTGCAAAGCGGAATATTTGACACACACCTTCCACTTGGTCCAACAGTCATCGAATTAGCAGCATGCAAAACTACTGGCACCACTGTCGCTAACTTGGCACATCGTCTGCCGCTTATTGTAAACAGACGGCATGCTAACTTTACATGCGATGTCCACCGCTGATCGTAAACAAGCCAGCATCACTAACTGTGCACAGAGTGTCTGGTGCTTGTTGTAAACAAACGGAGATCACTTAGTGAACGCATCCTGCTGCAGCACTTATACACTGTACTGCTACAGAGCTAACTGTGTAGCCTATTAGCACTGTGCTATTGCGCAGCACAGCTGCTGCTCTGTCGCACGTCACTATCGTCTCCTCCCACCTCGTTCTGCAACAAGACTGCTCGAATACCGGGATCACTATGAACGCCCTAAGGCAAAAAGCCTGTGCATATCTTTCCGGCAATATAACGGGACATTTGCAGGACGGCACTATGAAAGGGGCTAGATGTTGCATCTACTGTGGTCAGCTGGGACACTTCATCACCATCTGTCAGCTAAAAGTTGTGGCTCGCCATTGAAAGTGAGGGCTCTGGTGAGCCACACTATAACTGTCTCTAGCCCCTAATAACCCTAGTTACCCTGAGACTCTCTCACTATCATTCCCAGAATCACACAGTGAAAAGATCAGTTTTCATATGTTTTTACTCACACCAACACCCTCTTGTTTTGGGGCTCCCCTGGTAAGTCCTCCACAACCCTCACAATGACTGGGCTACAGGTCAAATTGCTGCTTGGTCAGGTGATGATGATGATCTTCAGGAGGTGATCAGCAAGTCACGTGCCATGTCGATACCCCCCCACCGCCCCTACAATTGTGGAGTTGCTCCCTGCCTCCTCGCCCCCTATGGGTGTTTGTACTCCCTCATTCCCTCTGCCTTTGAACAGTTAAATGGGGCTATCGTTTTCTCTAAACTGGACCTCAGGAATGCCTATCACTTGGTCGGGATATGGAAGGGGGACGAGTGAAAAACAGCCTTCAGCACTCCATTGGACACTATAACTACTTAGTCATAACTTTTTGACCAACCAACACTTCTGTGATTTTCCAGGCCCTGGTTAATGATGTCCTTCAGGACATGTTAAATAGTTCTGTGTTTGTCTACCTGGACGAAATTTTGCTCTTCTCCCCTGATGAACAGTCTCATGTACAGCATGTCAAACAAGGTCCTTCAAGTCTCCTCCAGCATCAGTTGTAAGTGAAAGCTGAGAAATGTGAGTTCCAACGATCCACTCTGACTCTCTTGGGGTTTGTGGTTGCTCAGGGGGAGGTCAAGATGGACCCTGGAAAGGTAGGTGGGGTCAGAGACTGGCCTACTCCCTCTAGTCACAAGGAGGTTCAGCGTTTCCTGGGCTTCGTAAACTTTTAATAAAAGTTAATGAGAAACGTTACCTGGGGCTGTGGCCGGATCGAGGGCAGGGCTCATCTCCCTCAGTTTTGTTACACATGCAAGAAGTGAACTTAGTTTGGAAGGCTTTCCATTGAAGATTAAGATATAGGGCTGGGTTTAAATCCCACTTGTGGCAATGATAATGACAATGATGCAAACATTATAATTCCCTCCAACATTATGACTCATATGGCAAATGCAGTATCAGTCAAATAATTTGACTACTGATTTCTTTCAAAATCATGCAGCCCTAGTATCTCATAGTCCCTGAAGTTATAGTATTTTTTATAAAACCTGATCTGTTATAGAAAATGCCAAATGCAAATGGAAATTCCTGCTGTTAATATTTGATGGGTGTTATTTTACCTTAAAAAAGTAATATAAAAGCAAACACTATTTGCCACACACTCAATCACAAAGAAGGAGACCACAGAACAGGTTTTCCTCAGTATTTAATAAGTGATGTAACAGCTTGTCAGCTTGAGCAAACACAAAGATCTCCTTCCATCAGATGTTTGGGTTGATAATCTTGCCCATGAAGAGGATGTTTTCTGTGTTGCGTTCAACGATGGCGACCATGAATGGACGA
This sequence comes from Centropristis striata, assembly GCF_030273125.1. Lineage (NCBI taxonomy): Eukaryota > Metazoa > Chordata > Actinopteri > Perciformes > Serranidae > Centropristis > Centropristis striata. The sequence continues at coordinate 16,954,209 of NC_081523.1, forward strand.
TTGAACTTCAAGACAGGGACATGGCGGAATGACATAAGTGTGATCTCAAAGCCTGTTGCAGCTGCGGCGGTGGCCCCGGCCTCATCCACATCCAGGGTAGCTTGGTGCACAACCTGCAGTACAATGGAGGCAAGATGAGATGGATAACAAAGGAACAAAGGGAAGGGAATATGAGCAAATGAACACATGCTTTCTGTCTTTACCTCTGAGACTGCCAGTTTTTGCCCCTCTGAAATGCCAGTCAAATTTGCACGATCACCAAACATGTCTGTCATTCCCATTTCAGTCAGCACATCATTCATTTTGTAGGATGTCTTGATGGAGAACTTTGGAATGTATATCTTTTGAGTCCTTTAAAAAATGGGTAATAGACAAACATACAGTGACTGATCTGACAGGACAAAGCCAAGTTGTTAATACTGTGTCAAACATTTTATGTTAAAAACAAAGATTTTAAGGAATATTTTAAATTCTTCAAACCTGGATTTCATCCACTTCAACCATTTGGTGACATGGGCTGGGCAGAAGGCATTCTCCAGTGTTGACATGTCATCAGGCAACATCAGCAGCATGGAGTAGGTGCTGTTAAAGGGCAGGTGGAGGACGGTTGTGTTAATTGTCTGGTCATAATAGGTATTAAACATGTCCTCCATATTCATCATCTGGACTGGAACCTGGAAAATGACAATTTGAAGTACATTAATTAGAAAAGACACTCAGACATTCAGGATACATTATGATGCAGAATTACTGCAACTCAGATCTGTTCTAAATATATGATGTCAATTCAACCTTGGTGTTCTCATCCACTATGAAAAGGTCCTCCTTGGTTGACTTAGGATCAAATGGAGTCGCCCATTTTCCTGTTTAACAATGAGCAGAAGTAAAACACAAGTTATGTTTGATACACAAAAAAACTAAAAGCAACTGCATTCCAAATTGCATACATTTTATGTTTTACTTTTAGTACATAGGCTACAGGGCATGTCTCAAGAGAGGGGTAAATATAGTAGCAGGGGTAAATATATGTCTTCATGGGCAGTGCCACTGTTCATGTAATATCACCTGTAAGGCACACAGCACTTTTCCAGAGCTTTTGAGTAGTTTTACTATTAATACTTTAAGTACATTTTTCTGATTTTACTTACCTATACATACATTTACCTCAGTTACATTTCAGTGCAGGACTTGTACTTGTAATTAAATATTTTTCAAGTTTTAGTTAAGTAAAGATACATATTGTTGCATGCAGTACGAACAAAATTAGCACATGCTAATTTGTCCAAACAGTATGCCTTGAACTTTGACCATCTTGTTCATAGTGCGCCACAGGAATGAGTTATAAAAGCAGAAGGTAAGTTAGCATTTTAGCGCCCTGGGGTCTATCCTTTTAAACTCAATGAGAATTTTGGATGGTTTTTTGGTTAGATGCCTGAAAGGTTGGTGGCTAACACAAGCTTAAGAGATGTTCGTGTTTTGTTGTACGACATAAAACACATTAGTAAATACCCTGACTTGTGAATTTTCAAGTTTTTGCGTTTCCTTTAAAAGGTGATTGCTAACAAGTGGCTAAATGAGACTACAGTGGTTGTCATGGACATTAAACGTTATCACACCGGACACGAACGGGAACTCTCACTAGTCCGCCTCACAGCCTCTAGTCGTGTTTTCAGTGCTCTTGCAAACTCTTGTAGATTAGGTTAATAAACAGTTTAGTAGGCTACGGTTTCGCTAGCTTGTCAAAACCGCTGGTTGTCGGAGAGTGTCTGAAGTGCCCTTGAAGACGTGACTGTGGAGTAGTTCACTGTAGCATAACGTTAGCTTTTAACTTCTGTTGGCTGCGTTAACACTTTAAGCGTCATAACAGTGATGTTCATTTGTGAAGCCTGCTGAACAACAAGCACAGGCATCAGAAATGTGTTTGCTACATAACTTATTTTATGCAATGATCCAAAATCCAATGCAAAAGTCATAGGTGAATTCTGAATAGACCTAATGGTGATGCTAACTTCTAGGTTGGCCTACAAGAATGCATAATTTTGTTTGTTATCTATGTTTCTGGATTGTGGATCAGAGTAACCAGGAAAGCATGCTGGCTTGCACGACTGGATGTCATGAGACCTGGTAGCTTTGCATCCTGCATTTGACATACAATGTTTTGGGGCTGCTAAATCTTTTTTCCCATCATACTAAACAGTATGGTACTATGGGTTTAGAAACACACCACAGATCTCACGGAACCTTTTACCTTTGTAGTAGATGTAGCTGAGGAGATACATGACTGTGTTTGGATCCATGGTTTCAACCAGCTTGTCTATCTTCCCGTTGGTCTTCTCGTTCACGTACTTATTGATGGTATCGGCACTGTCTTTGCTTTGGCTGAAGTCAACATTGAACCCATCTGCAAGGTAGGACTGCTTCAAGGTCCCCAAGAATTCAGGCTCCGGCTTGAATCGGTTGTCTACGAATACAGCGGTTCCTTCATTGCGGTCTTGCTGAGATTGTGCATTTTTGAGGAGCATCTGGAAGGCCTGATCTACATCTGTCTGCGTCAGCTGGGAGTTGTTGAAACCCAGACCACTGAAAAGCTGATGGTGGGTCTCCCCCCGAGCTCCTACAGACAAGGCAGCCAAGGCCACAGACACACTAACTGGGGAGAAGAAGATATTCTTGCCCTCTGAGTCAGCATGAGCTGCTAACTTCCTGTACAGACGGTAGGCAAACTCTTTGTTGGCTGAAGTCACCAGTGAGACGCTGTTGGCACTGCCGTTGAGTGTTGTTTCTTGGTCCGCCGGATCGTTGTCATGACCGATATGGTGGTGGCCTGTCCCCACACAGATCACTGCTGATAAGATCCAGATACCCACAGTTGCATGCATCATGGTGAACTAAGACAAAAGTTCAAAAGTGCAGCAATGTTTATTTGGGTTACTCAATGTTTGCTTTTAAAATTAGTCCTGCAAAGGCCCATAAAAAAAACCTATTTTCTTAACTCTCTTACTAAGAACTTTACTAGATGAAGACGTCATTTTCTTGTTGCAACAGTTTTGTTATTTTACATATAATTTTATAATAAGCATGCTAGCCATTCAGGGCTTAAGCCACATCTGAATCCACACAATCCAATGCTGCGTTTCATTAGTCAGCCCTCAGCCCTTTAGTATTATGTAACAAAGTACGTCACACAGAGGCTACTTGAAGAGTGGTTGGAGGAGGAGCGGGGGGATTAAAAGGAACGCTCTTGTCCTTCTCCACTCTCAGGCTAACATATCACAGTTGCAGGCTTAGTGCTCATATTGCTATATTGCTTTAAGTGTGTGTGTGTGTACCCCCCCCCCCCCCCCCCCCCACACACACACACACACATCTTATTTTACATTAATTATGGTATGCTATCCCTGTTTTTATGTTTATTCTATGTCCATTTATGCCCTCAAAAATAAAGTAATTTCTAAAGTGCTTTCCAAAACAACATATTCATATAACTGTATTATAACTATTATTAATACTACTGTTTTTACAAATAAGAAATACCTGCATGTCAGTGAGGCTTGGTTTTAGCTGTATGAGTTTCTGATTTAGACATGTCTGTTTGTGACCTGTATCATGATGATCATAATTATTATTGATACGGGTTTATGTTGTCTTGCTAAGTTGCCTTTTTTCCATGTCTTTACGGATAACACAAGCTAAACAGCAACTGCTAAATAGGTATAAGCTGCATTGTAGGCCTACAATCTTTTACAGTAAAATATCAGGATATTCATGGTTTCTAGGAACTTCTTTTCTCTTTGATTGACTAAACATAATGAATATTTGATGTTCTTGAGGAATAATGTAAACTTTACAGGGGGTTCAATTTTTATTTTCAGAAATTACAATTATTTAATTGAACCTCCAAAGGGAGGATTAAAAAAAGTGTAAACCATTTTTTTTAAGTATTTACATTCGTAACACCCCATAGATTTGCTTATTCCAGTATGCAGAGTTACATCTCTGACCCAAGCTATCAGACATAGTTTTAACTATTAAACTTGTAAGTGAATAATTAATCTGAGACTTAATCTTTTTAGTCACTTACCTGCTCTTGTTTAAAGCCCAGACAGCAAAGGACAGGCTGGACAGAGGGAGATGCCCCTTTTAAAATACTGATCAGAGCAACTGAACTTTGGCTTTGTTTATTCTGTATCTCAACTTCTTATTTGCTCAACCCCTGCATTTGTTCTGTGTAATGATGATCAATCTGAGACTGCTGCAACTTCGTAGCTTTGCTTCACTTCACTTCATACTAAAACATTTAAGTGATTAATATGACTGACTCTAGCCCAGACAGTATAAAAAATGTTTTGTATGTGTGAGCAGCACTAATGTATAAAGTGACAGCCATACATTGACTAAAAACTGCATCAGGTTCATATTTTTAATGTAAAATTTCAAACCATTAACATTATAACATGTACAATTTGACCATTGATCCAGAAGGTGATGAGATTCTGTAAGTCTCTTAAAAGAAAATTACTATGAAATCAGCGTATCTTATATTTTTAACATACTGTATCTTTATCAGAATTTTCCATTTGTTCTGGATGCATAAAATCTGACGAATAGAGCCAGTCTGATATCAGCCTGTATGTATCAATATATCAGCTGATATATTATCTATAGTTATTGGTGTTAAATTCCAAGTCGAACTACAAATCTAAAGTAATCAATTTTGTGATGGAGTCTGACTAAAATATGTAATCGGGGCAGGATGGTTTACAGTTATTAAAAACTTTATTGTCTAAAATGACATCAGTGCATTGAAAGAGTAAACTTCACTGGGAATTAATTATTTATAAATCACTAGAAAAGTCCTTGGTGAAGTAGTCAAACAGCTGACAAACTGTGTTATGACACCATTTTTTTAAAATGACCTAGGTACTAACAATCAAGAATCTTTTCCTGGATTATGTTCTGAAAACGACAGTTTTCATATTGATTGCATATCGGAAACACATATGCCAATACTCATCACAAGTATAATGGACAAAATCAGCCAACCAATAAATCGTATGACCTCTCCTGACCGGTAATACTACCAGGCAGCATTCAGTGTTTGCCAAACAGCTGGCCGTCCAGTTTGATGAGCTGTCGGAGAAAACCTCGATTAGGAATGACACCCCGGTTCTCTTTCACAGCACAAATAGCCTCCACAAGGGTTAGGTTCTGCTTCAGCATCAGGTAAGCCAGGACCAGGGTGGCAGAGCGGCTCACTCCTACATGACAGTGCACCAGCACTTTGCCTAGGAATCAGAGAAAACAAAAATTACATTACAACATTTATTTCTAAACAGATTGGCTTTAAATCAATATCCCACCCCTCACCTCACCTCCTCTGCTAAGAGCTTTGTGGATAAAGTCTGCTGCTGCATGGAAGTTGACGCTCATGTCAAAGCCAACAGAGTCATGAGCCTCTACGCCCATGTAGGTGATGTTCATGCTGTTGTAGAGGTCTGGCTGTCCTCTGCGTTTACTGTGAGCTGCATTCAGGATGTGAGTGACTCGATGCTTCGTTAGCTCAACCGGGTTCTCTGCACTGTCTCTGAAAAGCACAACGCTCTGTACTCACTAACAAGGAGGAGTATTCAGTCAAATGAACCATTTACATGTTAAGTGTTTCATATAGTGAGTGGTTGATTATTTGCCATATACCTTGCAACTATCCTCCACCTTAAGCAGTTTAACTTTTCTAAAAGTAAAGTGCTTTCTACTACCATCATGAACTCCAGTATTCTGATAATAAGATACTTTTTAACCAATACAGAATCTAAGATTAACCCATATTTTCTGCCAGGATGCACTAGATCTTGGGACTTGATATCAATATCCAGAAGACCTTAATTCTGTACGAACATACATCTAAAGGAACACCCCAAGCTCTTCACATTGATGTCATATTCCCATATACACCTGTTAATTACTGAGTTCAGTTGTTTCAATCAGACCCCTTGCCACAGGTGTATAAAGTCAAGCACCTAGCCATGTAGTCTCCATTTGCAAACAATTGTGATGCAAAATGGGTCGTTCTGTAGAGCTCAGTGACTTCAAGCGTGGTATTGTGATAGGGTGCTACATCTGCAATCAGCTTGTTTTGGAAATTTCATCCCTGCTGGATATTCCACGGTCTACTGTAAATGATACTATTAGAAAGTGGAAGCGTTTAGGAACAAAAGCATCTCAGCCACGAAGCAGAAGACCATTTAAAATCTCATGGTGCGTAAAAGTTGCCAACTCTCTGCTGATTCCATAGCTAAAGAGTTCCAAACCTCCACTGCCATTAATGTGAGCACAAAAACTCTGCAGCGGGAGCCTTTTCCAAGGGGTTTCCATGGCCAAGCAGCTGCACACAAGCCTTACATCACCAAGTCCAATGACAAGGGCCGGATGGAGCGATGTAAAGCGCATCATCACTGGACTGTGGAGCAGTGGAAACGAGTTCTGTGGAGTGGTGAATTACGCTTCTCTGTTTGGCAGTCAGATGGTCGAGTCTGGGTTTGGCGGGTGCTGGGAGAACGTTACCTGCCTAACTGCATTGTGCCAACTGTGAAGTTTGGTGGAGGAGGGATAATGATATGGGGCTTTTTTCAGGGTTTGGGCTAGGCCCCTTATCTCCAGTGAAGGGCTATGTTAATGCTTTGGCATTACAAGACATTTTGGACAATGCTATGCTTCCAACTTTGTGGCAACAGTTTGGGGAAGGCCCTTTTCTGTTCCAACATGACTGTGTCCCAGCAAACAAGGCAAAATCCATAACGAGTTCTGTTTGGAAGAACTTGACTGGCCCGAATAGAGCCCTGACCTCAACCCTATGGAGCACCTTTGGGATGAACTGGAAAGGAGATTGCGAGCCAGGCCTTCTCGTCCACCATCAGCGCCTAACCTCATAAATTATCTATAGAATAAATGGGCACAAATTCCCACAGAAACACTCCTAAATCTTGTGGAAAGCCTTCCAAGAATAGTGGAAGCTGTTATAGATGCAAAGGGGGACTAACTCCATATGAAAGTTTATGTATTTGAATATATTGACATTGCAGTCCCTGTTGGTATAGTGGTCAGGTGTCCGAATACTTTTGTCCATATAGTGTAGTCTCCTGTCTACCAAGGACGAAATTAATGACAGCGGAGATACAGCAGAGAATCAAAACACCAGTAGGGCTTTCACAAGGCTGAGGCATTGAATTATGAAGGATGGTTTATGAAGGCACAGCACAACAGGAAAAGGATATCCACCATGACATGGAAGTACAATGCCCAAAGGAAGGATCCACCACCAAAACTGCACCTCCACTTTTCATATACCATGTCTGTGACACGACTGCTGTTACAGCAATAGACCCTGTGGATCCATGATTGTACAGCAGGAGGACAGATATTAACAAATGCGTGTAATCTTCGATGATTTCAGAGTGATTGATTGATATTTAAAAAACTATTTATGGCATGTGTGTTGAACTTATCAAGCGACATGAGACATGCTTTCATGCCTTGGCATAAGTGGAAACTCTCACATTGCTGAGCTGAAATTTACGCAAGTGCTCAATGTGGAATGCAAGTTGGGGATCTTAAGTTACTCATACAGCATTTAAATCTGATTTATGATGAGTTCCTCTTTGACATATGTGGATTAAATCCAAGTAGGGTATTATTTGTCTGTTCACGCGACACAAAAATATTTGTAAAGTAACAAACAGCAACTACAAGGTCATGAGTGATTCTTGTCTAGCCTGTTTATTGGTTTAAAAGAGAAAAAGAGAGGTACTTACTGGTCACCAATGTAAAGATTTGGCCACACTTCATCTGCATGGCTGATGATGGCTTTGCCAGTAAACAAGAGTCTTTCAAGCTCAAACACTGCTAAACCGGGTGAACTCAGGTCAATTTCAACCTTCCGAGGAGGAGGTTTATCGTTCCAGGACGCAGGAAGTTTGGACGTATAGGACATTGCTTTTCCTGTGTGGTTCTCTGATGTGACACAGCAGTATTTCCAGCAAATAAGGCAATTCCTAGTCCTTTAAAAGTAGACAATACAACCATTCAAAAACAGAAAAAAGGCACTCCAGTCTGCAGCCACTGTTTAAAAAAAACAAAAAACGATGTGAAAAGAGGATTTCCAACAAGCTGGCTGGAACCTCTGCGTCCAACAAGGCAAAATGATGGGTTAAGTCTCAGGATTCTTCGTCTCAGATGTACTCACCACGGGGTGCCCTAAGGTTTGTCAGGCCATTTGACCCTCACATTAAATCTAGCCCATGTGCCTCCAGCCCTCAGGGTCCTGTGTTATGCTTTTGCATCAAAATAGCCATCTATTTAAAGCTCTGCTTGCTGCCTGGCAGATGTAGGGAGTGTATACCCATGCAGCAGTTTCCACCTGACAGAAAAAGCCTGGAAACTATCCTAAATATTTTTATAAATAAGTTTGCCCTGTTTAGTGTATTGCTTTTTGAATACAATATGAAATGGAGGGAAATAATAAAAATCATTTGATCACAGGTTAAAAAATATACTGACATTTAATTATTTCTCTTCTATTTTCTTACTTAATTACTGATCAGGCAAAGATTCCCATCTTGTGTTGGAAACATGCATTACATCTGAAAGTGTACAGTTGTGCTCCATAGTAACAGAAACTTAACAGCACAGGAAAATGAACACATACAGCAGGTGATTTTTTTGTTTTCATGCAAAGCTTGTGATCTTACTTTTATTTTATTTTTTTCTAATTATATAAAACCATCCCCTGAAATATGGCACTCTTTTTTTTCTAAATCAACACTTCAAGAATGATTGAAAAAAAGACTTGTTCTACCAAAGAAAATGGATTATGGTGCAAATCTGGACTTGTATAACAAGGATATTAGTGTGACATGTCCAAATTAAACACTTGATCCAAGTGCTGTGACAAACATTGTCCTTAAGCACAAAAAAAATACCCCAAATGTTAAAGTTCATGTTTTTCTTCAACCGTCACAGCAACGGATTGAACACTTAATTCTGAAAATACAATTCACTTGCTTAGATATATATATTCCAAGTGTTCAAAAGGGATAAAAAGAACAGAATTTAACATCTTTTCAAGTAGTTTTTAAACTTTTCCTTATGTCCTATGTATCTGTAATAACAGCAGTTCCTATAGTAAAATACATGGCATTCATATGTAGGTCTGATTCTGGGTTCGCACTTAGGGAAGAATTTCATCCAAAAAGATGGAATAATGAGGACAGCAGTCTTCAGGGGTTTTCACTAATCTGCTACGCTCTAGGCCCAATTCTGAGCTTTGAGATGTCATGACTGTGTTGAGTGCTCGTCTGACATTACAGTGCATGCAGGGCTGGGAGCACAGTTGAGAAGGAAAGCAGTGTTTCAGTGACAATGGAAAACTAAGTGAATGGCCTCTATCGGGGGGAGGACAATATCATGCAAACAGACTGTGAAATGTAATAATAGACGGCTAATGAAGTGCACGTGTTGTTAAATGTAGGATCAGGCTAAAACCGACCCAAAATCCTGAGGGACAGCATGAGGATAATCAGTATCACAGGTTAGAGACCACTTACAGTTTCAATGTGGCACTAAATAAAATCATCGTCCTGTGACTCTGCCCTGCATTATGCTGGCAAAGGCATGACATTAAAGATGAGCTGAGCAAGAGTGTCAGGTATTGTAGCCGGCACCGTCACTCACTGAGGCTGAAAGTCACTTATGATATGTACAACCATCAGTCTACACTTCTAACACCATCAGATCACTTTTACCAGCATAATTAGGCTTTAAAAGGTTGATTCCGTGTACCAGTAAATGCTCTGTCTTGGTCTTGGGTCCATGCCGTTTATTTCAGGCATTTCATATCATGGTGGTGGAAAAAACCTTAAGATAACACAGCTCAGAGAGAGAGAGAGAGAGAGAAAGAGAGAGAAAGAGAGAGAGAAATATCTAGTCCCGCATGGTTTCCATGGAAGATCTGGAAGAAGAAAACAGCAAGATATAGAGACCGACAAACCAGTACATTAGTCCAGTTCAGAAGGCTTTCTTCTCCAGCTGGTCCAGAATGGCCTGGATCCTCTGTACAGCCTCCTTCCGGGCTTGCCGGACGTTCTCCTGTCCCTGAGTCTCCACAGAGTCCAGCACCAGCAGCTCTTTGGTCAGCAGTTCCTCCAGACACCGATAACTCTTGTCTGACTTTTTGCCAACAAACTCGTCAACGTCTTCCTGAAGCAGTAGCATTCTGGCCATGACCAGTTGGACCTTAGCGAGGCCGGGGTTATCGCTCAGAATCTGAGGGCCAGCCTGGCCTGGAGCTGGGGCCGGGGCCGAGGGCGGGGGCTCACCTTGTGAAGGATTAGGCTCACCTCTCCCAGTTTTGTTATACATTTGGGGAGGTGAACTTATTTCGGCAGGCTTTCCATTGGGGGGATTCAGGGATGAAGCCGGTCTCGGTTTAGGTCCCACTTGTGGGGCACGTTGGTGGTGTTGGTCCTACAGCAACAAAAAATAAAAAAAGTTGTACAGATATTCGATAATCATAAATTGCAACAGCATATAAAAACAATTTGTATAGACTTATATAAACAACCTATGCCTATACTGTGGTAAAGCTTGATATTTTGCAGGATTTCTAAAGCTTTTACAGTATTTCAATATTTTCCAGCACTTTACAGGTCTGGTAATTTACATATAACACATACAGTATATATGGTATACTGATTATTGTACTTCTCTATCACATTAATATAGATGTTATTGTCTTAAACCAGAGAAAATTATGTGTCATTCTAGCGTTCCACAGAAGGGTGACAAAAAAACACACAAAGTTCATTTGAAGCACGCTATTCAAAGTTCAAGCACTTTTCAAGTTTTAGAATTCAACATATTCACAGCTTTTATACAAACTGTACGAACATCCAAAATCAAAACTCACAAATAAATGTAAATGTTTTGGGTTTTTAGCATGCAACAGCTCCTGAGATTGTAATACTTGGTGCCTTTATTTCAGCTTCTCATTCCATTCGCTTATTTAAATCATCCCAAAGAATCATATAGAGATAGCTCCTGATTCCTACCTTGGGTTGGTAAGGTGGTGGAGCACCAGTTCCAGTCCCTGGCCACGCTGGAGGATGCGGTGGACGGACAGGGTTTCCGTAATGGTTTTGTGGAGGCTGCTGGCCTTGCTGCCATTGCTGCTGTGGGGGGGTATATGCACCAGAGTGCGCCCAGCCATCGGCCTGGGGGTTTGGGTGGAGAGCCTGGCCAGTGGGGTACGGGGGGTTTGAAGGCATGGAATGACCACTTTCACTGTAGTGAGGGTACGCCCCAGGAGGATATCCAGGAGCCTGCAATTAGAGGCAAGAAAAATTATATATGTAGTATTTACAAAAATTCTTTATTTCTTTTGGGTGTCAAGGTAAATTTGAAACCTTTTCATTACCAATATCACTCTGCATATTACATCACAGTCAGACGACATAACAATGTGTTACATTTGGTTCGGGCTGCAAACAATCAATTAGTTGTCAACTATAAATGAATCACCACCTATTTTGATCAATTAATTAGTTTGATTCATTTTTTAAAGAAAATTTATGTCAAACTTCCCTGATTCCAGCTTCTTTTAATGTGAATATTTTCTGACTTCTTTACTTCTATGACAGTAAACTAAATATTTTTTCAGTTTTCGGCATAACAAGGCATTTGAGAACATCATCTTGGGCTTTGGGAAACACTTGGAAACGTCTGACATTTTATACAAGTCAGCAATTAATCAAGAAAATAATCAACAGATTAAAAACAGAATTAAATGAATCATCAGTTGGAGCCTTAAATGAACTCACCCCTTGACAGTGTGGACCAGGATAGTGATGGTGTTGGTGTTGAGAGTGTGGTTGCCCAGAGGGCCCACTGCTCTGCTCTGCTGGGCAGCCCTGGTTAGGATAAGGACCTGGAGCCGGTCTCTGAGGGTCGGCACAGTAGAAGGGGTTGGATGGGTGGAAACCACTTGTTGAATATTGACTTTGCGCTGGGTTGTACACACCATGGCCATTTGGATAACCTCCAGGCATTACCTACACGAACACACGAGGGGGAATTAATTATGAGAAATGCCATTGTCTGGGTGTTAGTGTATCATAGTAATGTAACTGTTGTGACATAGAAGCTGAAAATGTAAGGGAAAGGTGAAAGCACTTAAGGGACTTAAGGATAATGAGTATATTTACTGCTACTGTATATCCTCGGGTTTAAAGGGGCAGTGTGTTGCATCATGAGCTGTACCTGTGGATTGTACTGTGGCTGAACATCTGATCCCGAGGGATAGGTATTTGCATAGTGTCCTGTGGAATGAGACTGGGGATACCAGTAGTGTGAGGGGTAGCCTGGATACTGAGGAGCGTCCTGTAAACACAGAAAATCACAAAGGAGAGTTATTTTGAAGTGACTGCCCTTGAAAGTACCATTTACATTCGGGGCTGTTCTTGGTTTGAGCACACTATATCTTCACACTGTTAAAATAATCGCCCAAGTCATTTTTTTTGTCAAAATTGGTTGGTTTTTTTTTGCCTAAATCATCTCCTCATGACGCCGGCCACCTATGGTAAAATCGCCTACATCCTCAGTTGATCAGATCATGTGATTTTACCCCTTTAAAATCATCCCTTCTTTGACTATTTGCCACATTCATAGGCATCAGATAAGAACACAGCAAAGAAGAGCGAGAGGGAGATTGTTTAGTTGTCAGTTTAGTTTATCAGTGTTTTATTGTTGACACTAATATTGGTAACACTTTACTCTAAGATGTCTACATAAGAGTGACATGAGCGTGTCACAAACATGACATGGGATGTGTCATGAACATTACTTTGAAGTAACATTAATGCTCATGATACTTGCCATGTCATGTTTCTGATGGGCTTGTGTGACTCTTATGTAGACACCTTCAAAATAAAGTGTTATCATATCTTGCTTAAGTCACAAAGGAATGTTCAAAAAATTGCCTTAGTCATTTATTTCTTTTAAGTTACACGATTTACACAGTGTTATTACTATGCCAATAGCCATCTTTTGTTACATCCTGTTTCAGTGAAATAATCAATAATTGTCATATGTTACACTTGTGGTGAAGTTGTTTGTGTTTCCTGCAAAACTTGAAAAAAATGAGTTAGGCGATTATTTTAACTGGGTGACGATATGGAAACTGTGAAACATTGCTTTCAACATCACTGCCAACCCTAGAAAACACAATAACTGACTAGACAGTAGCACTGACTCATTTATTTGTTGCTGGACCAGTTTGGCACACCTCAGACACTGTGTAGCTACCTGATAACGGGCCACGCTGAACAATTAATGAAATAGGTTTCTCAAACATTAACGGTTTGACCCAACTGTAGCACTATTAGCAGTGTTGTCACGTCAAGATAAACGTGACAAAGGGGCGACAGCTGAACTAGCAATGTAGCAGCAACTATTACATAATGCCAGCTAGCTCAGTTAGCCGTCCAGCTAGCACAGACAGAGCTCTAGCGTTACGCAAGCTAGCTGGGTAACAATGTTTTTCTGTCGTTTATAAAGATAATTAAACACACAAAGACATCGGACAAACCCGTTGGATTTGACCAAGCTGTGTCCACCTACTTACCATAGTGTTATTCCAGCTCCCGTTAGTATTTTCCGAGTTGCAAGTGGAGGGCCAGTCGGGTTTCAGATTTGACTGCATTTGATGATGATGCATCAGCTTACAGCTAAACGCGTTCCCCGGCAGCCGTCCTCTTATCAGCCATTGTAAAAGACAAACCTTTAACAAGGTTAACGTTACTTATCTGAGCTGCCAGTTGATCCAAACTGGTGTCAATGTTGCCGTTTTTCCTACAGAAGTAGAGATCGCCTGATTGGAGTCAGGAAATGATTGAATGGCACCGAGCTTCGGCAACCCTGTCCTGTCACTTTAAGGAAAGATACGGTGAAGAGTAAAGAGCTGTCACTCTGACGCTTTTTTCGCGCACCACGGGATTTTGTTTTTCGTCATGTAGCATACATATGTCAGAATATCGTCACCCTGTTAAAATAATCGCCTAACTATTTTTTTTCAAGTTTTGCAGGAAACACAAAAAACTTCACACACTTCAAGTGTAACATATGACATTTGATCATTTCAGTCAAAAAGGATATAACAAAGGATGGCTATTGGCATAGCAATAACACTGTGTGTAAATTATGTAATTTAAGAGAAATAAATGACTTAGGCAATTTTTTGAACATGCCTTCGTGACTTAAGCAAGATATGGTAACACTTTATTTTTAAGGTGTCTACATAAGAGTCACACAAGCCTGTCAGAAACATGACATGACGAGTATCATGAGCATTAATGTTACTTCAAAGTGTCATTAATGTTCATGACACATCCCATGTCATCTTTATGACACGCTCATGTCACTCTTATGTAGACACCTTCAAAAATAAAGTCACAAAGGCATGTTCAACAAAATTGCCTAAGTCACATTTTATTTTGATTTAGGCATAATAAATCTGCTTAAGTAACACACTTGACATGGGCCATTATCTTAAAGGGGTAAAATCACATGATCTGATCAACTGAGGATGTAGGCGATTTTACCATAGGTGGCCGGCGTCTTGAGGAGATGATTTAGGCAAAAAAATAAAACAATTTTGACAAAAAATGACTTAGGCGATTATTTTAACAGTGTGACGATATGCGAAATGTTTCATGTTTGGTTGAAAAATTAAATAAAATGTGGATAATGTTAAAGCTGCACAGGGTTAGGCAATAACATTTTACACATGGTCAGGATTAGACCTCCATAATCAGATTAATTATTAATTGTAAATTATGCACACTTTATATGTCAATATTATTTACATCTCCACAATTTGCACTATACCACACCACTTTACATTGAGAACATGTTAACCAGAGTCCAATTCCATGTTTGTGTATGCAAACTTGGCCATTTTGTCTGATTCTGACTCTAAGATGACAAAAAATAAGAAACTACAAACAGCCTAGATTAGATTTGAAAAATGTGCAATTGCATTATGAAAACATGACCAAGGATTAGTTGATTTTTTGTTGTTGTTGTCCTATACGTCTTTAAAATATAGCAATTTTAAAACTGTACAAACAACAACAAAATACCAGCAACAAAAACCCATATATCAGATTTTTATTCCAAAATTATTGGGACCAAAATAATTTCATAATAACAATAATATTTGAAATGTTGAAAAAGAAAATACTATTAGTCAAATTAATTTTAACACTGTTTATTACGCTGCTTTTCTTTCTTTCTTTCTTTCTTTCTTTCTTTCTTTCTTTTTGACAAATTAATCAAAATATCAATGTAGGGAGGTTGAGAGAGAGTATGTAACCATTTGTTAAAAAATTATAAAAACCGTTATCATCAATACAGATATAAAGCAACATCCCTAGTTGTATAACACAGAGAAAACCTGTAGTTTGTGCCAGTATCTCTATCCATTTCTACGTATCTGACCCAACCCTGTAAAAGCAAAAGTGTTGCGTTGCACCGAATCTGTGACTGTCTATTTAAACGATCTTTGATAGCGTCTGTGCGTCAATTGACGCTACCAGCCAACAGGAAACACGTCACAATTATTGTTTTTTCATCAATGTTCACTAATATTTTAACAATTAAAAACTCTCCGTTTTTGGTGTTACATTTATTTAAAGGTATTTTCTTTAAGCACTGTTCCTATAAAGTTCGCGAACAGAAAATTAATCATATTACAGCGTCCAAAGGGTTAAGCGTCTACAGGAAGTTTATCCCTGGCGTGTATAAAGACGCTTCCTGTACTCCTCTTGAAAGAAACATATTTTGAAACATTCATGGCTTGACGATACATAAAAATACACGAAGCAAATAAACAACAGCCCAAGATGAACTACGTACCAGGGACGGCAAGCCTTATTGACGACATCGACAGTAAGTCTGAGAGGAGGATCCGCTCGCTCGCACGTAGAGATGTTTTTCTAAAAAAAAAAAAGAAAGAAACGTTTCAAGATGTGGCATCGTGTCTGACACAAACTGGACCCATTTGTAACCGTTTAATGTTGCAATTAAACATGCTTGTGTTGCAGAGAAGCACCTGGTGCTGCTCCGAGATGGAAGAACACTGATCGGTTACCTCAGAAGCATTGATCAGTTTGGTATAACTCATTTAATTACATCCCACTTATGTTTACTTATATTGGCTGCAAAACACAAGCCAAAGTATTTTAGCTAATTCAAGAGATGCTCAATTTAAATATTCATACATTCCTACTATTTATTGTTTTTATTTTAATTTTAAAGTGTCATTCTTTGTAATACTGCACTTTAATTCACTAACCTGTTTCTCTTGTCCTCACAGCCAATTTAGTTTTCCATCAGACAGTTGAGCGCATCCACGTGGGGAAAAAATTTGGTGATATCCCCAGAGGAATATTCATTGTGAGAGGAGAGAATGTGGTGCTGCTTGGAGAGATAGTAAGTGGGAATATCCTTATTTTATTGTAACTGTGTGTGTGTGTGTGTGTGTGTGTGTGTGTGTGTTTGGATGATGCAAGTAGGTGAAATTATATTTAAAACAAAAATTTTTTTTAATTGGGATTAGGGCTAGGCGATATGTACCAAAAGTTATATCCTGATATATTTAGGCTGAATATCCATATATGATATATATTCGGATATTTTTATCGCAAAGTGAGAGAAAATGTTAAGTTAAAGTCAAAGCCAATTGTTACATGTCACAAGTAGTTTTATTGAAGCAGTTTATATAAGTGAACTTTAATACTGTATAACAGTACCATTTAAAAAAAAAAAAAAATAAAAAATAAAGTAAAATAGCCTATGAAACTAAATAGGCCAGTCATTTTCTGAAATAAATATATTTATATGAGAAAAGAATAACAAACGTTACCAAATAACTAAATATGACAAACCCTAGTAAGGGCAGCATTTATTTTTTATATATATATATATATATATATATAAAGGAAGAAAAAAAAACAACTATACCGATATATGTGATATGGTCTAATTCCTAATTTAAAAATATATCTATATATTTTTTATAGCGATATATCACCCAGCCCTTATTGGGATTTAACAACAGTGGATGGCGAGTAACCATGCAAATAATAATTTGGCACAAATTAAAGTTAAAAGTTAAAGTTGAGGTTCAAATAACCATGTTGCCTTGTTATAGCATGAGATTGTCGAGTCTATATTTTTATTGCTTATCCTATGAGTGTATTTTTAATCCTTCTAGTTTGTATGAAAACAAAAAGTAAACATTATATGTATTTAATTACCTAAACTAATGTTTATGTTGCAAATATTTCCAGGCAGTTAGTCACTAAGTTATAGGCATGGGTATCGATACTGTTATTGATACTTCTCTCAATAGCTTGGTGCAGAAATAAAACTGTGAAAAGATTGAACAGTAGCCCACATTCTTAAACATTTTGCCCTGATTGCAGCTTCGTCATCATAACGGGGTTTGTCCAGGAACTTATTGCTATTTCAGTCCTGCAGGAACTAGTATTAATATAGTTTTCAATGCCATTTTGATTTACTGAACAATGCTATAAAATGAAATGTATAAACACAGTAAGATATCTGAAACCTACTAAAACAGTTCTACTAACAGTTCCATTAAGAACATTAAAAAGAGTTCAATTAACTGAAACATCTTTAATATTTAATTTATGTCATCATCATGCATCTTTAAAGTGTGTGGATTTGTGCACTGACACCTTAAACACATTGCAGGCACATTACAGTGACAGTATAGGACCTTCTAGGCCTGCACAACTTGACTCTGCACCTCCCTCTATAAATATGCTTCATGCATTCAGTCACAGATCAGCAGCACAGCATCTGCAGCTGCAGACGATGTACAGTATGCAGAGTATAGCAATCCATGTAGTCATTGAAGAAAAAATCCACCAAAGTTATGGGCTTAACAGTGTTTGATCATGTTATACCATTTTTTTTTTTGATGAGGCACTGTGATGTGTGTGATGTTTAAAATCGTATGTGGTGGAGAGGTTTGCGCTAGCTTGATAATTACACTGAGTTGCTATGTCACTTTATTACTCATATTTAATTTATTATAATTGCTGGGGGAAAAAAGGGAAATGTGGGTGGGGGTTAAGTCTGCACAGAGTCTGGGTTTGTGGTTGAGCAGGACTTATGTATGAAGACATAGGAGTGCATAAAAAAAAGAATAAATCTGTAAGGGAAGGAGAAAAAGAATGGAACTATAAAGACAAATTAAAAAAATCAAAGAATATAAGCATTTTAATTTCACAGCAAAAGTAAATGGTGAAGAGAATAAGTAAAAATAAAGGGATTAAAATGAATAAATGATATTATATTACAATTTTATAAAAAACAGAAAAGTAGTTTATGCAATAATTAATGCATATTTTTATATATGTATAAATATATAAAGAAATAAATTAAGAAGTGATAAATTAAACGTAAATGAAAATGCTTATTGTTTTAAAAAATGCATTTGTCTTTATAATTCCACATTTGAGTATTCTTTTATTTATTCGTCTTTATGTTAATACATTTATTTTCAAATTCTTTTTTTATTGCATTACTTTGACAGTTGTATTATGACTCCATACTGGTGTCTTTTCATATTTATTAGGTGAGATTAGGGTTGTCAAAGGTATCGATACTAAAACGTTGTATCCGGATATGATACTCATTTTCAAAAGATCCATCGATCCAACAACTTATTAAGCAGCTAAGCCATACAACCTCAAAATATTTTTCTAATTGTTATTGTTTATTGTACATATTTATTTTTTGCACTACCTCAGACCTGAAGCTTGTTATCATAGTTGCAGTTTCTTTTTGCACAACTGTTTTTTATTATAATACAAACCTGTGGTTCTGTTAATTTTTACATGTTGCATTTTTCTTGTTGACAAAAATATTTCTGTTAAATTTTGGGGTCTTTGTTTTTATCCTTGTGGTATCAAAAATGGTATCGAATATTTTCCTTAGTATCGGTATCGAGTTGAAAATTTTAGTATCATGACAACCCTAGGTGAGATACTGGATGATCACATTTGGTCAGCTGTAGACAAGTCCAAGTCAGCAAGAAAATATTTGCATAATTGTTAAAAAGGTTCTTGTACTGGGCTTTAATCTGAAGTTCTTATTGGAGGTAAGAGCACACAGTTATACATATGTGTGATAAGTTTGTTACGAGCCTGTGACAGATGAAACATTGTCCCTGTCTCTGTAGGACGTGGATAAGCCCTGCGACACGGTCCTGCAGCAGGTCTCCATCGAAGAGATCCTGGAGGAGCAGCGGTTGCAGCAGCAAACTAAACAGGAGACGGAGAAAGTGAAAATGCAGGCCCTGAAGGACCGAGGCCTTTCCATCCCCAAAGCTGACAACTTAGATGAATACTAACACAGATTCCACAATCCTCTTTCTCAGTTTGTAACAGACTGTTTAGTTTTACGTTGAATTTAAGTTCATGAGAGCACAAGAATGTTTTTTCTTTTTTATGGGTACAAGGCTTCATCATGCTGGGCCTGTATACTGTTGTATACTGTATGAAATTCATTTGAATTATTTGGAGGAAAAAGGATGTGATGGCTGCTCTCAGTTTTGCAGATCCTTACAGAAAGAAATGAAAGAATCATGTTTATGTAAGTCTGTTGGCAATTTAGCATTTATTTAACAGCAGCACTTTCTCATTTGTCAGTCATGTCTTGAGCCTTTTTATTTGGAGATATGTGGGCCTGCTATTAACAAAAACTACATGCTATGCTCCATTAAAAGAGTTTAGTTTTTCATTATGGAAGGCGTGCTTGGAGAAATTTCTGTCGACACACCACATGACCCTGTTTGCCATTTTGTTTGCCTTTTTATATTTAATGCTCTATTGAGGCATTAAAGGCTGAATTATTTGGGCCCATAGCAGCAAGTGTCCTGATGGTGCCACAATGCATTGGGTGGATAATGAGACAGTGGGCCCGTGGGATGTGCAGTAGGCCCCACCACCTGTCCTACATAATAACAAGAGAAACATTTCAGTTGTTTAGCCTTTTCTCGTTGTTTTGTGTCTCTTCGTAGTTGTTTTAAGGCCTGTTTCTTAAAGCTAGATCAGATAAATCAGGCTTATTTCAGTTAGTCTGACTAATTTCAGTGAACAGTTCCTTAAACAAACGAACTGAGCTTGAACTATGCTGACTTGTACTGAATCAACTGAAAATGAGGCAAGCTAACCAAAATAAGCCTGACTGTTTTAGTAAACTGACTTTATGGAACAGTCCCTTGGTCTTTTTTATAGTCTTCCCCTGTGGTTGTTTTACCCATATTTGTTGTATCTTGAGTAGTTTTGTCTCTTTGTAGTCACTTTGCGTCTCTTTGTGGTCATTTTGACTCCCCTTGCAGTTGCTCTGTGTCTCTTTCTGGTCATTTTGTGTCTTTGCAGCTTGTATGCATGTTTTTGTACCGGTCTCTTTGTAGGCTAGTCTTTTTGTGCATCTTTGTTGTCGTTTTATGTTTCTTTTTAGTCGTTTTTGCATCTCTTCCTGCTTTGTCTGTGTCTCTTTGAGTGACATTCTGCAGGTGAAGGCCTGAGGGGGCCACTGTGCTCAATAGGGCCTGTTCAGTAATGCATCCATCCATCCATGCCATAATGCCAACAAGCAAACTATGTTGCACGTTGCAATATGATATCAAACGTGAGATTTGTGCATCTGTTACGCTTATCTTAGAGGAAAGTTTATAATTAATGAGATAGATTAATTGTAGGCAGGTGGCATATCTATCAGTGCATCAAACTACAGTATGTCCTGTTTATGAAGATAATAAGCACGTGCGGAGAAATCGATCCCAGCTGCCTTCACCAGTCAATAACATCTTGTTAATCGTTTGGACGGACACAGTAAGTTAATATAAAACAGGCACCCTTTGACGGCTTCAGTCGGCCCTTTACACTGGCTGCCACAGCAGGCAGGTTGGCGGTATTCAGGCCTACTGGGTGGCATGAACTCTTAAACGAGTTATCGTGGTACCACGTGAATCAGTCTTCCGCCGAGATTCAACGTATGTTGAGTTTTTTCTGTGAACACTGTACAGCAGCCTGCATGCAAAAAAAAAAAAAAAGTTTCCAGAAAGACGTCAAGCTATGTGCAGTTACAGCTGTGTGATTTCCGGGCAACTTTCAAAATAAAAGTCCACAACTCCATAAAATGAATTCTACTGAAGGCAACATGGCCACAAGCCGCAACATAAAGTCAAGCACACATTAATCCATTAAAAACTGTATAGGCTATGATTCTGAAATTGGACATTTTGCATACTATTACTTTAAGTGGGTCACTTTAAATCTGTAGTTTGTCTATTTTGTACTTAAGTATGGTGGCGGGGTATTACAGCATATTATCAAGACAAAGGCTTTTAGAATATTAATTAGATACAATTTGATTTAGTGAGTTTTCAAGCAAAGATGCCACAAAAATCTGTCTTTTCAAATGTAATCTGTTTTCCTTCATCTTCTGTGACAATAAATTCAATATTTGTAGGTGCTGGAATACCGGAAAATGCAAACTAAAGAAATATGATGAACATTAGAGCTAATAAAAAAATATATAACTATAAGTTGCTGCTCCATACAGCTGTATATTTTCATAGTCCACCTCCTGCTGTAGCATCACAGTCTCAAATCACCTTTATCTACTTGTGACTTGACTATCAAAACATTTTTAGATTAAGTCAAGGACAAGACTAATATAAATAGTATTGGGTGTCTTCTGTAAACCTCAGCAGTGTACAGATGCTCTTAACAAGTGACACGTCCTCCCTTGTGTTTGACATGTCAGCATGTCTTAAAGCTAGTAAAAATGTTAAATCTTAAGAGGCATTATTGATGCATCCATCATACTAAGACATCTTATAGGCTATTATGTAGTTCATCATGTAGGAATTCTACCACCAGAGGGAGTCTTTACCTTTTGCCCACTCTATATTCAATACCGCATTAATTTGCTGATTTGTGTCATTACAATTGACACAATGTGGAGTTTAAGCCACACTTCTGCATATAAATCACATATCATATATCACTTTTCACTATACATGTATACATTTAATACAATCTTATTCTGTTTACGTTCAGATAACTCCTTTGCAATACTGTTAAAACAACTTAAATACTTTATTTATCTTTCTTGTACATTTTTTCGCCCTATATTCCAACCTGCACGTTTTGCACGTTTGTTTTGTGTTATATACTGATTTTGCTTTACTTGCATGCTTTTTAAAAACAGTTTTTTAATGTCAGAAGGTAACTGAGGCCTTTAACTATTATTGCTGAAGGCTGCTTCTGCAATTATAGCACATGTGATAGGAACGGATGTAATATTCATACAAGTAAGGATTTTCTCTTTGCAACATCAACTTCTGTTTCTGGCTACAATTCTGCCAGAAAAAGAAATCTTCGTAGTATGCTTTTATATTGGTGATAAATTAGCTCCACGTCCGGCTGATGTTGTTTTCGTCTCCGGCTTGACGCAGCTGTGCCACAGAGGCCCAGCCCATTTTGATTACGCACCAACAGGGGAGGGGGGCGCGCTGATGTCCTCTCTGGTGCGCTCAACCAACCCCTGCTGTTGTAATGTAAAGCTGGTAGTGTCCTGGTGTACCGCTGGAAAGAATCCGCTGTAAAGGACCCGGTTTGCATATATCGGTGCTTCCAACTTAGATATTCTCTGCATCGGAGAGATTCTGCAGCCAAATTACGCATGGAATGGTTTTGGGGGGATTGGAGTAGAAATGCAGCGCCGCACTTCCAGCCCACAACAAGAACCATGCCCAGCTTACATTGCAAGCAAATCTATGACATCCTGTTTTATCCATTACGACTTTGATATGAGTGAAATTTGCTCGGATACCGACGAGGAGTGAAGAAGAAACACACAGCGAACAAGCTGAAGGACGTTGTTTTCGCTGCAGACGCTTGTGAACCGAAAACCTCTGCATTTAGGATTTTTTTTTTGATGGAGCTGGAGAATATAGTAGCCAACACTGTACTGCTAAAAGCGAGAGAGGGTAAGTTGTCACATAAATGAGCTAAGTGCAAACAGTAAGTGGGCCTGTCTGTGTCACATTTTGCGCTCAATATGCAGAAAAGGTGGGAATAATCGTACTGATGACGGCAGTAGGTAGGTAGTCTGCGGACTCAGTAGCCCACAGAAGGTAAATCCTACAGATGCAACACAAAAAGGCTCGTATGCAGTAATACACATATCATGAACACATCTCACTCGCCTGGTGATCAATTTTAACTTTAAAATCAATGTCACGGATCATTTTACCCTCACCAATTGACAGATCATATGCGTTTTCCCACATATGTAAGGGGGAGGGAGGGGGGAGATCTGCCTCCCACATCCGCTTTCGCTGTCTGTGCAAATGAATGCGCTCTTTCGCAACGTTATACATGCTGAGGCACACATTGAAGCAGTGCATAACTCTTTATACAGAGAGAATACACTAGTGTAGGATGGCTGGCCCACACTTGTGATCTGATGATGTGAGTGGTGTTGAAATCTGTGTGTGAGGCCTGCACAGAGAGATCCTGGTGATCAGGTGTAGAAGTGTATCAGGGTAGAAACGGTGCTGGTGCATAAGAAGGCCAGAGTGAGACTATAGTCCCATTTAAAGGTATATAGTGGAAGTAATGCCTCTTTTTGAGGAAGCCATGGTTGTGCTGAGGGCAGGATGAACGCCTGCAGGTAAACATCATACATCTCCTATTTACCCTTATCTGAACAAAATAAACTAAGAAATAATATTCAGAAGTAGACAAAATGAAATTGCTGGGGAAAAAAAAAGAAAAATAAACATCATGCAGCCTGAGGCAATGAACGTCCTCTGAAGGTCCATGAATTTCTTTTGTACACCAGCATCATACTTCCATGGAATCCTGTGGCCTGAGTGTGTCACACTTAAGTCATTTCAGACTAAATTACGCAACTCTTTTACAAGCAATGCTCTAAATTCCGAGTAACTTAGATTATTTGGAACTCACTCTAACAAGTGCAGACACAAGTTTGGTTGTAGGGCTGCGTGGTGGAGCAAATGAATGAATACATCTTTTTGAACGACTCTTTTTAGTGTCCTATATGTACCAAGTCAGCTTGTCCAATGTACCAAGTGCTGATGAATCTACAAAAATGCAACAACCAATGAATGAGCAGGAATCGTTTTCTCAAACGAGGTCCACAAGTGAGACAGCTCTCCAGATTTCTGCAACATTGTGTTGAGCTGACAGCCCACCTACATACAAGTGGGATGTTCAACCAATGGAAATATAAAATTAATATTTGATCTTTTACTAATAATGTAAACTTAAACATCATTGGTAATGCATTGAAGAGAAGTTTTGTAGGTCGGGCAGCACTAGCTGTTGAACATGCATGTAGTATAATGAAGTGTCATGAAGAAACTAAGGCTAAATTTTGCAAAACGGATCAAAACTCGAAGGAACCAATACTGTGGAAAGATTCGGTCCACCCATCACTATTTGTTTCATGTGGCAGCGGCCTCTGTGGAGTTGTGCGGTGACGCAGGAGAAGACTGTGCTCCTCTGGCAGCTCCTTCCATTTATCTCACATGATGACACAGGGAAAAAAAGGGGGCTAGTCTAGGGAGAGAGCAGAGAGAGAGTTTCATGGGAATTAATGGAGTAATAAAGTGAAACAGGAAGCTGACATGCTGTCAAAACCCTTAACGACGGACACATTCGCCTGCGGGTCAATCTGGACGTTTTGTTTTATGGGGGCAGAGCACAAATGGGCCGGGTGTATTAAGCTTCATGAATTAATAAGAGCAGTTAATGACCCATGACAGATCTCGCTTGTCCCAGCTGCTCCATTGGTGCTCATCCAGTCACGGCCCTGACTTTGTGTGGGAGAGAAAGGGCCTTTTACAATTTCACATTAAGGGATGAGACGGTTCTTTGAGTTAATAGCTGAGGCACGACTTTCTCCGCAGCTTGATCAATGGCCCTACAAATGCAGCCGTGTGAGAGTAGATCAACAGTTGAGTTTAAATTTGTTGCAGTGCACACTGAAGCGTGTCACAGGTTGTTGTGAGTGTCCTTTAACTGTGTGAGTCATTAGAGGTTTTATCTTACAGGGCCCGGTGCCAAAGAGATCCCTGCAGTGTGCTGGTGGTAACTCTCCTGCTTCTCACTCATATGTATAAGGCTTAACGCTATAACTTTTAAAAGTGGTGGCCAGGCTGGCAGCCAGACATCAGCTTTTAGTTGCCGAAACTGAAAATATGTTTGCCATCTTTAGTTACCTTTTATAGATTGAGTAAGTAAGATACTATCCAGTTGTATGTATTATGCGTGAAATAATAATAAATATATGACATGAAAGAGAAAAAGCTTTATGACAGTATTTTCTGTCCAGCTCAGAGATGCTGGGATACTTTGCCTCCAAAGGCTTCATTTGGTGCAGAGTGCATTTGGTTCTTTGTTAGTAAAATCAATTTGTACATTAGTTTGTGTATTGATGGTTAGTTGAACTTTTTACCCCATAGTCAAACAGCTTAATTTGCTTTGCCATGGTCTCTGAAACAGATGCCAGTGTGCGAGCAAGTAAACAAAGCCACGCACGTGCAGCGTTGTCTGACTGTGACAGCCGTATTTAAAAGGTTCTGCGCTGGATATAATGAGAAAAAAATCTCTGGTCCGGGCTTGGATTGCTTCCACACGGCTTCCATCACAACGTGATAAGCAAACATAGAGGTGGCTGAGTCAATGGCGATGGCTTGTACTGCCAGCCACAAGCTTAGTCAGCTGCCAATGGAAGTGATGGGAATGGGAAGTGCTAATGGTATCAGTGCTAACAGAGTAATGAGAGTTAGTTAGCGCCATAGTTAGCTGGCAGTCACCAGCGTGACCTGGCTTCTGCAGGAGAGCGATGCTCATCACCAGGAATCTTAACAAGGGATGCACCATATTGGATGTTTTGCCAATATCGAATATACCGATATTTAACAACTAATTTGGCCAACATTTTTTGCCCTGCCAGTTTCCTCTTGTTTCTCCTTTTCTGTCTTTGCCGCCACAAACTCGTAACGGTTGTGATGGCGGTTCTTGAGATGAACAATTAAGGCTCTAGCTCGCAGCACCAACACTGAGCAGTCATTGCAAATAGCAGTTTTGTTCTCCATTTACGACATTTTAAGAAACTTCCACACCACGGACATCTCGGTTTCTCTCTCTCTCATGTTGAAGTTGAGTCTTTGATCAAAGAAGCAGCAGCCTATTCATTTAGCGGCATATTATATTGGCGGGTATCGGTATCGGCAGATACAGATGACTTGCCGATAATATTGTGCATTCCTAATCTTTACTGTCCGGACTGGGACACCAGTGTTATCAGCGTTTAACCTCCATATAAACACCAATCTCCCTGAGAAGCCTGGTCTAAGCAGTGCAGTTTGCTTTATATGTTAATATGGTTGCCACTAATAGCAACAAAAGGCCAAGAATTTGGTACCAATTTCTCAACATAGTTTTCTTGCGACTGTGACCTTCTAGCCCTGGATATAGAGCAGAGGACATTATACACAGAGGCTGACTTTTGGTCACATAACAGCAACAGTGAGAGGATGTGAATGGATATTTATTGCTGTTTGTTTATGTGAGTGTGTCTCAAACCACAGCTGAAGCGAGAGCCATGCATCCTCTGTCCAAACGCTCCCAGGGACGCACAACAGGAAGGCCCAGTTTCCACTGCAATCTTTGCTGTGTTTTATGCCAGCGTCCTCGCACCACCCAAATCAGTAAAACAGTGTGAGTGGCAGCGAAGCGTAGGAATAAAAAGTGATTGATATCCCCAGGCCAGGAGCGGCACAACAGGCCATGTGCCAACTTCCATCGCTCTGTGGCTCCTCTGTGTCAGGCAGATCTGACAGCACTGGTGCTGGGTTATACCACCAGGACCTTGTGAACACTCCTTGTTGATTAGAGAACCTTTGGATGGGAGATTAAAACAAGCTGGGCCCGGGTAAAACGTATGGATCAGAGAGGATTTACAATCAATATGCTGCTTCATGTTAATCACAGAGTGGAAAATGTAACTCATGGATTTCCAAAGAATAAAAGCTCTGATCATATTGAACCATCTCGTTAAGTGACCGCTGTCTTACATAAAGCCAAATGGTATTATACACTATCAGTTAGATGCAGCCCATAAGCTATTTAATCAAATTGATCGTTACATAACAAACTGAGTGGGCTACTGCCATCCGAGCTTCATCTTCCTGTGGAGCTGCTCTCCGGTCTCTGCGGAAGATACTTTATGGATATGAGTATGCAGTGAAATGAAACACCCCGATCTTCTGCGCGGTCAGATGATACTCAGATGACCGTGACTACCGTAGCTGTTAACCATGTCCGAGCAGCAGGAAATGCTGCTGTTGCTGATGTTAAAAGCTCTGCTGTCTGCATGATCTATGTCAGCTGAGGAAATTGGGGGTCACAGCAGATTGAAATGAAGTTCTGCGATTATTCACGGCTGTTTTTTTTCTGGCGAGATCTGTTCTGATCTGCCTTTTTCTAATGTCAGCTGACACATGGTGACATGGCTAGCAACATTAATACCAGGGTATACTCTAGATTTATGTTTGTGTGTTAGCAGATGAGGGGTGTGGGGGTGAATTCCTTTGTTTAAATGTAACCTGAAGCCAGCTGCTCTGACGAGAGCAACATCAGTGCAGTAGACCCTGAGCCCATTATGTGTGTGTGTGTCTCTGCCTCCCCATTCACAACTCTTGCTGGCAGCAGTCGCAGATTCCAAGCCAGGCGAGCGAACGTCATCGGCTGTCGAAGTGAATGAGAGTAAGGGGGAAAAACTGCATTGCTGCATCCAGATGCCTTTCTTGAATTGCTGTAGCAGAGCTGGGGTATTTAGTTTGGGCTACTAGACTGAATTCCACTCCGATGCCTGCTGGCTTTTGCATTTGGGCTGTTGTGTTTTTGGAGGTTGTGGTTGCGCAAGTAAAAATCAGTTCTGACACATTCGGTGTAAAATTCAGCACAGTGGAGTTCTTCATACAGTGCATTAATGGATATCTCCATATGACCTGAAGTAGTGAAGGATCAGGTTATTTCCATGTAACAACATGAGACGTGATGATGATGGGAACACGGCAGCTGTTCTCTACATTTGGTTTGCTTTTTTTCCCCACTCACTCATCACTTTCTCAGCAAAACTTTTAGATAAATGCCAGAATTGTTGAAAGAATCATTTTGGAAGCAGCACTTTTTACAATCCAGTACACCTTCAGACATTCAACCTCCAGCTACGCCCTCTTATATGACATTTAATTTGTACCTTTGGCAATGCAAAGGGGCTATTTGGATTAGATTGCATGTCTATTTATAGGTCCATTGTACGAAAATGTAATTGGACTATTTGACTTTTTTATTCACTGCACACCCCCTATGTCACTTCAACTACACTAGTTTGGGAACCAATGCTCTACAGTGATACATTTATTTGCTTTTGGCCCATAGAGGAATGTCTTTGGCCCTGTTTTACAACCTAAATATCTTAAAATCTTTTATTTTTAAAGGCTGATATATTATAGTATGGAGCATGAAGAGGCCCGTACCATTTTTGATGTATTTTGCGTAGAAAAACGTGATTTAAAGGCTGTTGCCCATTTATCCCCGGAGCACAATGAGTCAAAATCAGAATTTGGTACAGTTATCTGACACCGGTCCAGAATTATGCAGCTATCAATGAGTCGTTTGTGTGCTAAATTACAAATGGGAGAAAAGCCAATTAGTACCATAATATGATGGTATCAAATCATTTGGGATCCTCCAAAGTGCAACAGGGCCTTCAGAGCCCCAGATTCACATTGCAAAGAGTCCTGAATGGATTCTGTCAAACCAATGATATCATGCTTTTTTGTGCGTGTGTATGCACCCATTGCACTCTCTAGAGGGTGTTTTGATGAGTACAGACATCACGGGCTAACTGATTAGTGACTTCAAGAAGCTATGCATGATACAAGATAACATGAGATAACAGGCATGAGGTATTTGTCCGTACAAGCGATTTGTGTTGCCTCGGAACATGCACAGTGTCTTGGAGCTCCTGCTGCAGGAGGGTAGGGGGTTCGGGGTGGTGTTGCTTCATCATGTGATGCCACAGCAAGTCTCAGCAAGCTGGGGGAGCTGCTGTCATCAGGACGGATAGAATTCTACTGAAACAAGCTGAGTAACCTGTTTGAAACCGCAACCAAATCTTTGTGTTCCCGTCTGATCCTCCACCTGCCAGCTAATGGGACTGTCAGTATGAATAATATACTGTAGGCTCTCACACACAAACTTTCTATCCCACTTCTGCACAAACAAAAACACTGGCCTAGAGTGCTCCTCCCTCAGGAGCCCTCTTAAAAGGACGGAGCCATGACATAATGCTGTTGACTTTTATTGGGTAGAGAGCCTTAATGGAGGGGAGAGTAAAATACACGAGGGGGGAAACCAGCCTGTTGTTTCCTCGCTGGGTTCTTCTGACGGGAAAGAAAGAAGGCATAGGATTAGAAAACCTGCAGAGAAAGTAAGGTGCAAATAGCTGCAAACTGTTCGTGATCCACTCTTACACATCTCATATTCATCACTTCTCTTGGAGGTGATTCACTGCATGCAAGCTTCAGGAGTGCTAAGCCAGCAGCATTAGTGTTTACTGGCAATCAGGGTAACTGGTCACAGGTAATATTGTTAAGTTAGTAACCCAACGGCTCGAAATTACCAGAAAGTCTGTTTGCAGGATTAAAGAAAAACTACTGGCCCAATTTCATGAAACTAAAGGGTGTAGCATGGGCTGAGGAAAAAGCCATTACATTTTTGAGAGCACTTATTTTTACCGTCTGCGTAAAGCAATAATTTCCAGAGGGAATTAATAAGATGAGAGACATACTTTTATTCTTAATGGTGGACTTGATTAGTTTGGAAGACAATATCTATCCTGATGTTTCCGCATCGTCATATGCTAATTTGGTAGACACCACCCAACCCTATCTTCCGTATGAATTCATTCTCTATCAATATTATTATTCTCCGTCAACATGCAAATATTCTTTCAAATTGCATTCAAATTAAAGCAAGAGACAAACATATCTAGGCTATTTTATAATATTTGGCCCAATTTCCTGATTATTTAGTTCACTTTACAAAATAATTATTTCATGCGGAGATATTTTCAACACATTTGAAACTGAAAGAAACTTTTCTGCATCAGTAGTTAAAATCATTCTTGTGTGTGTGAGAATCCTTCAGGATTGAAGCACAAGGGCTTTTTCCTTGGCTCTCCATCTTCTACCAGCCGTTAAACATGGAGAAATAAGCCAAAGAAGAAGAAGAAGCAGAGATACCCGCTTCTCCATCGAATACACGCCACAAGGCTCGCTGTGTTTTGAGTAGGAGTGTGACTCATTTTTTCTTGAGTGGAAAAATTCAGCTCTCTGGCTCTTACTATCTCTATTGTTATTGCTGCCTCTACCCACACATACAGTATACATAACTCAGCCTGGATGCAACAAGTTCACGCCTGTTCTCCGGGGGTTGTCGAGTGGAATTCTGGGAAATATAGGAGATAATTATCTAAAGTAGAAGTAGACAAGGTGGGCTGAGGGAAAGTGGATGCAGAAAAAATGTGAATTTTAACAGCTCGTCACTAAAGTACTCCAGGAATGCGCTGAGCAGCCAAAGTGATGATATCTTTTTTCCCCATGTCAGACGTACAGGTGATTACTTATGCAGCATTTTGTCGTGTCTCGATGCATATACAGCCTGAAAATGTGCTTCCTGTGCTCTGCACTGCTGCCACATCTCTTTTAATGGAGCATCCAATGAATATTTGATGTGCATTAATCGTGGTATAATCAATACTGTGTCTTATGAAGCTTCCTCCCTAATGTCTCCAGTTGTATGAGGAGCCAAAAGCTCGACTCTGCACTTTTTCAACAGACTCATGGAAACTCGTGTACGCACACACAGCACGGTCAGCCGTTACAGGGCTTGAAATTGCATAAGCCATATAATTTAAGACAATAAAATGCAACTTAAATAAAAACTATAAACCTTGTTTATGTGTTTAGGAGGAAGAAATAGTTGTGTGTGTTTGAGACTATAGTCCCACATGCAGGTTATTTATGGGAAGCTATGGCCTGCGGAGTCTACAAAGAGGCATGAAATGTGCATGTTTTGGAACTGGTAGAGCCTAACTATATTGGGAAAACTGGACAGATATAACAAAATTATTTTTGGAATTTCTGTCTATCTCTATCTAGCGAGCCACCACACTGGAGTGGCACCATTGCATACGTAACAGGGTTGGTGGCTTCGCTACAGTTGAAATGGAGGAAAATGGAAAAAGAATTTGTGGTTTTGACCCTGGCTTAAACCACAGTAATAATATTTTCTAAAACCAGGAGCAATACAATAGAGGCCTCCCTTTTGTCTTCTTCTGTCCTCAGTCTCCATCTTTCAGTTTCAGTCATCTGTCACTGTCTCTACTGTGTCTTTTGAAGTCGACCAACCAACACCGTGATGTAACAACAGTTATGTCAATCGTTGAATAGAGTGGAAATCCATTTAGTAGATCAGCTTAACTTGGTTGACTGCTTTATTTACACTTAAAGTTGTTTATGAGTCAGAGAGTTTATGACCTTGTATAGTAAAAATGAATAAATGCCTGATAGCACCGGCTCTTCCTTGAGGCCTGCTGCGAGTTTGGAACAAAAGGGGAAAAAGGCAAACAAAAATTGCCCCAGAGTAAGGCTGAAAATGCTCCAGAGTAAAAGCTGAAACAGCAGCTTTCTTTCTTCAGCAGTTCAGCTCGCAACACACACACAAGTACTTTTTTTTTAGGGATGTTGCCATAACGGGGACAAAAGAACATGGAATGTCAACACAGGAGCAAGACGTGGAACAAACATCTTCATGAAGAGAGGGTGTGTGTTTGAGGACAAAAAGGAAATGGAAAACAGCGAGAGAGGAGGGCAATGTAATCACTTTAACCCTATTTCCGAGATGGGTTTTTGTGCACACACTCACACACACATGTTCAATAATGTCTGTCCACACAAAGTGCACCATGTGTTCCATCAGTTTGATAAGTTGGACCGTTTGTTTTCATTGGAAGCACTTTCCTCGATGTTTGCTCACTTGTGATGTAACTGCAGTTTCACTCGGAGCCAGAGGAAATAAAATCATCCGTCACAGAGATTTAGGATTACATTGCCATAATGTTCGCCCTATCAAAACATTTATGGAGGTGAACAAACACACTAACATCGTGTCAGAGCGTAGGAGTGTCCCATTATGGCTAGCTTCATGTGGACTATGCTCTGTCCTCCTGGATCTTTATGGATGAGCAAACAGCATGTATTACCCAGCATGCCCTGGGCTGTGTGTGTGGTGCTTTGATCGGACAGCCTGGTGGGTTATATAAGGTTATATAATTTCAGTCTATTGAATGTTTTTTCCCCTCTTCACATTCCATATTTTATGTATTTATAGAACAGGAAACTTGTGGCACATGGCTCTGTCCCAGACAGGAAATGTACCCAGCCTTCTGTTGCCTTTGAGATTGAGATTTCTGCCCTTGCATGCAAGTTTTCACACTGATTATCTTCCCACCGGGATTTTTTCATTCACTGAGTCATACCATCAAAAAGTGATGCACTGTAGTTTGTAGATAACCCACCTTATTGTAGGCCATGAGGAAGTTTATTACGATGCATATTGTTTGTTGTTTGACGGCAACCTCTAGGAAGTGTGACGACTATTGACCACAATAGACAACTTTTTCTGTGAAACCAAAAGTCAACGTTGTTATTTTTGGGGCTGTAAATGACATTCAGAAAATAGCAGAAAACTAATATTTGCTATGTAAAGATATAGTGGAGTAATGGCATCCTGACTAGAGAGTGAAGTCATATATAAGTCATATTTCGTGTGTTGTAATCCGAGGCGGCTGTGGTTCCGATCGTAGCGCTGTAGCCAACTGAACAGAAGGTTGGTGGTTCGATCCCTGTCTGCATATCAAAGTATGCAGATGCATGTAATTTGGCAGGTGGCACTGTGTAGGGCATAGCCTCGACCACCAGTTTATGAATGTGTGTGTGAATGGGTGAATGATAATGTGTGGTGTTAAAGCACTTTAAGTGATAGCCATGACTAGAAAAGCGTTATAGAAGTGCAGTCCATTTACCATTTAATTCAAGCGTTTTTTGCTGTGGTAGCATGCATGTGAGTCACATTGGGCTACCCAGTGTGTTTAAAAAAAAAGCATGCACTGAATTTGATAGGAATACATAATTGTGAGTCGGAAGGTGTTGCTTATTCAGGCGGAGACCTCTAGTGGCTGGGAGTGATGCAAGAAGTGAAGCAACGTAGTAGATATAAATACCAAACAAATCCATGTTGGTGTGAAGGATAGGAAGTGGAAGGATCTTGCGGCTTTAAGTTAACACGTAATTGTTGTGTATTTACGACTTGTGTTTTGCATACACAATGGCATGCACCCTTACCTGCAGCTCTAATGCAAATAAACTCCAAGTATTGAACAATTGAACATTGTGGGAGAGAAGGAAGAGGGAGACTTTGATAGAACAAAGGCGTTTATATCATTGTCTGGTGCTGGTTGGCTTCAGTGTGTCGGTAACTCACGGACCACCGCGGTGTGTTTCAACCATGAGATGAACATTTAACACAACAAATACCAAACAAATCCTTGTTGGAGGGAAGGATAGGAGGTGGATGGAACTTGCGACTTTAAGTTAACACAAAAATGAACTTCAATGTGTAGAGATGTTACGTTCTACATCACCTATGTAGCTGCTTCCAGTCGTCACATAAAGAAGTAGTTATTTTAACCTAAATCTGGACCTTTTCCTAGACTTAACCAAGTAGTTTTGGTGATTAAACTTAACCAAGAAGTTCTCTTTTACAACACTAATCAGGTTTAAAACTTTTTGCGTAAATAGAACCATCATATTACGTAAGATACCATATTAACCGTTCATGAGGATACATTGTTTCACATGGTTGTTCATTTATAAATTCACACTCACACACACACTGGCAGACACAGTTACTCTAGAGACAACTGTCACAGCTCACCAGCTCTGAGGTCATGGACCGGTTTGACCACCTCAGTTTGTATTAACACATTGCTCCTGCCCTTGGCTCGTTGCTATTTATAGCAGTAATGTTTACAAGGACATAAAGACAGAGAAATAGTTTTTTTCATGCTCTGTACAAATGTAGCTGTGAGCAACATGTCACATGCTGAACTTATGTCTGAATCAAACACATGTAGCTTTCATGCTAAACACAGCTACATTGTTAAGGTCAGGTTAGATTCAGGTGTTATTGTCAAGACAGCACACTTGGTGCACCAGGACACAGCTGTGCACCAGCACCGATACTGCTGATAAGATCTCTCTTTTATTGTCTATGACTGATTTTGAGTTTATGACCCCTCATTAAGTGGTTTAACATGTGACCCCCCACAGCAGCCTGAAGAATAGTCCACTGTTGCCAGAAAAAAAGTGTACGTCACAGATGTTTGCTTGGAGAGCGTTAGCAGATGTTATTTTTGTGATAATGAGGAATGCATAGACAGAGGGACTCGTTCAGGATGGTAATAAGGCGGCGGGACAGAAAAGGGCCGACATGACATCATGGTGGAACAGGGCAACAAAGAGCTTCTTCCTGCTATAGTCCTTCCCTTCTGCTCAGGTCTGGGCAGTGTTTCCCTCAGCTTCCTGTGGCATGCAGACCACACACACAAACACACACTTGCCACTGCTAAACCAAACCTGCTCACCCCGAAATGTCTTCCTTTTAATAACAAGTTACAAGTGCCAGATAAGACTTAAAGTCGGACTGAAGTTTTTTATATCAATGAAAAACGTGGACTGGATTTATTGTCGTGATTTTGGCTGGACTGCTTGTACCAGGCAGAAAAAATGATCAAGGTCATCATGTCCATATATGGTATATTTCCTGTGGTGTTTATGAGCATCGTAACCATTGAGCAACTTGAATGGCAATATATTTCCTGGTAAAGAACGATTGTCTCTCTAAACCCCCATGCTTAATGTTTAATATATATGTAAGGGCATTTTTGTGTTAACAGAACCCCAAGATTCAATTGTATTTCTTATTTTGGTTGTGTTTTTTTAATTTTTAATTTTCTTTAGAATCAAGAGTTTATCAGTCTTTGTAAGGGTTAACTTAAATTATTATCATTATATCAGTGGCAATAAATGGTCTTCAAATAAATGCTTTTTTAATTTTTAATTTTATTTATTTTTTAACATTTGTTCCAATTATTATTTTTGGGACAATATATATTGCCCAACACAAGTAGTTATTCTTGCAGGCCTGTGTACAGGAATATTTAATAAACTGGTAAAATATAATATTCCCTTTTTTACTAGTGCATCCCTGCTCATACTGTAAACATAGTAACATGCAAACATTTGCAGGCAATTTGCTGCACAACCCACAAAAAGTTGAAATGTGTGATCTATTCCCAAACATCTCTGTAGTGGTTTACAAGAGATGAATATCTAGTATGATGATTTTTTTTGCAATAAATCAAAACATTATGCTGTAAAGATTTGCTTTGCAGATTAGCAGGAATAGGATGTTTTACAGACAATGCAAACTTCTCTTCTACGCTCGATAGTGTGATTGTTGTGTATTTGCGACTCGTGTTTTGCATACACAATGACATGCACCCTTACCTGCAGCTCTAATGCAAATAAACTCCAACTATAGAACAATTGGACATTGTGGGAGAGAAGGAAGAGGGAGAGTTTGAGAGAACAAAGGCGTTTGTATCATTGTCTGTTGCTAGTTGGCTTCAGTGTGTCGTACCTCACTGACCACCACGGTGTGATTCAACCGTGTAGCCGACATTTAACACATCAGACAAAGGAGGTGATGTTAGAATAAGATAATCAGAAAGGTAAAATCAATTGTTTGTGAACAAGAATTGAATTTTAGATCTGTGCAGGGAGGAGATGCGCTCTACCAAAACCTCACCTTTTGCACAGTGTAGGTGTAGAGAAGAGCACATTTTCACAGCGCTCCTCTCTGCCAGCGCTCACACTTCACATTCTGTTGCAGATGTTGTTGTTACTTATACGCCAGATGCACAGTGTGAGCTTCAGGATGTGGTTTCGGCTGGTTGTCCACAGTCGATCTGACTGCACATCTGGAGTGACAGTGTAAGTGGAGGTGCTTGAAACCTCACGTGTCTGTGTGTGGGTTTTAGTTACACACTGGTTAACGTCCTGCTTTCTTTTGTGTGTCAACACTTTATGAATATAACAGCTAAGCAGGGATGTTTTTCAATGTGTGGATGGACGGGGCCTGCAGAACTGCCTGAGTCGGTTAAATTGAGCATGAGGACATTACTAGAGAGAGGTCACAGTAGAAGCACTGTGCACACACACACACACACACACACACACACACAGAAAGATGTTTGGGATGCCGGTAACCCCCTGGTGTCGCGCCAGACGGATGTCGTTCCCTCTCTGACCTTATTTTTGCTTCACTTGACATGCCTTCATGATGTCAAAGCTGCTAAGCAGAAACATAAATAAAGGGCGGCGACCACACTGCCCTCATGGAACAAATTAGACTGACAAGTTCCTGTGTGAAGCGAACCCACGGCGCAGTGCATATTTCTACTCATGTGTAAGTGACAGACCATGAGAGAGTGAGAACTGTCTAATAGAGAATGGGGGAGTGAGTACAAGAGGCTTTATGGATGACATTTACGAGCATATTCATACAGTTTTGTTAAACATGAATCCAGAGTTGCAAATCTGCACATAAAACACTTCAAAGTGCTGCTGTTTCCTGCATCAAACCCTGATTTTAAAATCTCAGTGCTTCCTTTTATGTTGATATTTACAACCCTTTCTGTAAACTTCCCTCCCCAGACGTAGTTTGTTACATCCCGCCAGAATATTTCCCCTTCAGCGAGCAGATATACAACAGCTGAAGGCCACCAACAATGCAGCACAGAATCTGAACTCATTTGAACTGATTAAGGGCTCTATTTTTTTAGGGCCGCAGACATCAGAGATGTCAGAAGACAGGAAATTGTGTGTTACATCCAGATGGATGAGTCTCTTATGTGGAGATGAATAATTTATGCATGATATTTGCATGTTTGTGGGAGCGGTTGGGTGTTTTCGCATACAGAATTTTTAGTTCTTTGCACCCAACAGACCTCCGCTGTTTCTCATATTCCTTCCTGTAATAAAGTGGTTAGTTACAGCTGGACACATTAAACATGCTGACAGGCATAGTGGTAAGATTGCCAAGCAGTTTGGATGTTGTCATCTTCACAGACTTTCCCACGCCCTAACTTTTTATTTTTTCACACACAGTGAAGAACATTTAAATATCATATTATTCTAATAGTTTAGGTTCATATGTATATTTTCTGTTTCTACTACAACGTGTTTACATGCTTCAATGTTAAAAAATGCACTTCCATACTTTCCGTGGCTGCTCTACCTCTATTCACCCTGTCTGAGACGCTCTGTTTCAGCACCTGTCTCTTTAAGCCCCCTGTAAAGAGATGACGTTTGGCGAGGGAGGAGTATATCTCTGAAATGGAGGAGAAGACATTTGCCAAAAGGACAAGGCGTCACCTGAAACAAAGCTTTGATCTGTTAGAGAGATCAAGGGTTATATGCCATCAATTGTTGATGAGATAACCGTGCCACGTAGAGATCACCTGCTGGCTGCTCACATTGGGCAGTGCATTGAGGAGATGAACCAATTTCATTAATCAATTACAGTTTGCATTGTTGTTTGTATCAGACATAAAGGCCGCTATCGCCACTTCAGTCTGGTGGGGACCCAGTGTCTCTGTGCCAGCCATCACGGTTGCCTAGAGAATGACTGTAATAAGTATGGTGGCACTTTTTACTCTGAAAAAAACACCAATGAAAGCTTCTATACCAAATTCTACCCAATCAAACATGTTCCAGCAGGAACGTGATCCCAAACTTAACAACATTTGCAAAGAAAATTCCCAGTTTCCTTGATGTTTAAATGTAGCTTCATTTAGATTCAAATTCAGATTACCTTATTGTCCATTCAATTTGTATATAATAGACATTTGTCTTTGACGCTGGCATACAAAACGACAACACACACCTTGCACACATTAAGCAGTGCATGCAATTGAAACAGTCTACTAATGTGAATGGAGCAGATGACCATATATAGATTATAAGCTGACGTCATCGTGAGCTGAGAGTGAGTTAAAAATCTGAGGTTTGAGTTACTTTGCGTACATTAACAGTATTTTTTTTTAAACTTTGGCCCGTTTAATATGAAAAGCCAACATATCAAACATACTTTTTAAAATTGTTCTTTTGTAATATTAAAAATGTTCTGAGACACTGAATTTTAGGTCTTCATTAAATGTAAGCCATAATCATATATTTAGAAGAAATTAGATAAATTAAGACATGAAATGTTTCATTCTGTGTGTGTGATGGATCTATATAATGTCTAATTTCCACTTTTTGAATTGAATCACTGACATAAATAAACTTTTTATTATATTCTTATTTATTGAGATTCACCTGTATATATGACAGAAAATAAGGAAAAGCCCAATAACGTTTTATGCAACCTTATAATTAACCCACATTTGGCTAAATGAGGCCCCTTTACCGAACACCATCTTCACCAACTGGTTTCAAGAGAAATCTGATGGGTTTTCTGATTTATAAAAAGCTGAAAAAATATGTTCCTGCAACAGAGGCTATAGATGTCACTTTGGTTCATTGTTAAAAAAGGAAGGGAACCACTGATGGATAGCAATGTTCTGTTTATACGGCCATAAACTTGTGACCTTATCCAACCCTAAAACAAAGAGGGCTGATGGGCCTGAAGTGGCAGATGAGGTCAGTCACTGGCTGCCAGCGAGAATGTAGAGGTGATGGTGACAGAAAATCCACAACAGAGTATGAAGAGAAAAAAAGAAGCTGGATTACAGGAAGCGGAGAAAGAACTGAAGGTGATGGTAGGATAGACGAGGAAGGGGGGAGAGAGAAATAAAAATAAATAGGTTTGGAGAGCAGTGGGAAGGAAAAAAACAGGACACACAAAGCAAAAGAGGAACTACATTATTTGTGGTTGTCTCAGCATTGTGTAGAAGTTGAATGCCTGGGTGGAGCACAGATTTTTGGTACAATTATTTGACATGCCGTTGACCCTCTACAGGAAATCTATGCCATTCGGTGGACGCTTTTATCCACAAATGCCTTACAGTAGCGTTCATTTTTAGCATTGGTGGCCCCCGTGGGGAATGACCTTCACTCACTGTACGTCATGTTTTTATTAAAAGAGATTAATATATTGGCCCACACAGCGACACAGCGGAGTGGTTTTACTATGGACCATAACTTTACTTATTAACTGCTTTCAGAGAACAACTGGTGCTTAAATAAGGAAGTGTGCCTGTTTATAGCTTGTTTAGGCTACAGTAATGTTGATGAGAAGCAGGTGCTGCGAGTTAATGATTCTCTTAAGGGATATTTTGACTTGAGTTATTAATACATTCATGCATGGTGCTTGTCTATGGTGATATGGCTGCCACTCCGTCAGCTGTAGTGAAGCAAGATCCTTTATCAAAAATCATTCCCTATAGCTGAAGTTATAATAGGGGTTCATATAAGCCTCATCTTATGCTGCGGGTCAAATTGAACCATTTTCAAGTTTAAAAATCTAAAAAAAAAAATATTTAAAAGTATTTTTTCATTTAAAAAAAATCAATGTAATGTAAAACCATTGTATTTTATATGTAGGTCTTTCCAATGTACATTAAAAAAGTTTTAACATTGTATATTTTTAAATGAAAAACAAGTGAATTATTCTCATTAGACCTGATATTTGAGAAGTAAAGAACACCATTGCACTGAATATTGATTGAGATGGTTAGTTATGGAGTTATTAATGAAATATAAAAAATGTTTATTAGGATTTTTTAGTTTCTGACACTTTTGGATAAGTCCCGTGTTATTGCTGTTCCTGAAAAAACGAACATAGCAGGAGGGTTAAGCCTGAAAGCCTTTTTTTGTGGATTTTGCAGCTCAGAAGTGTGGTGAAAATTGTGTTATTCTGCTGTAACATTATTAAATTAAGCTGCAGTCATTGAGTTTTGCGCTAAGTCTCTATGCAGATTAACAACTATTTTGCTTTTTATTACATGACAGCTTTGCTATTTACTGAATTTTATGGACCGTTTTAAACGAATCACTGCTGTTTCAAACACTTTAAAAATTACCGTACAAATTAAACTACTTTGCTGTGTATAATTTTGAATACACTTGGACTACAGTAGGCCTACTGTCTATAAAGCTACATGTAGTTCAAATTATATTTAGCTTTTAGTGTAAAACAATATTGGGTTATTTACAAGTACAGTAACATATAGTACAGATGGGCTTTAAGCCACAACTTGTAAGTGGTTTCAGTGCATTTGTAAATTTTTAACAGGCCTCAAAATAAAGTGGAAGATATCAATTTAAAACTGGTAGCAGACTTACTGCAAAGCAAAGTATGGGAGTAAAGTAAAAAAATCAAAAACAAACCTATAGAACTATCATAGTTTTAATTTTTAGCTATGAAAAGACCCCCAGTAGTCACTGTTAGTAGACTGCTAGATAACTCTAGGCTTATTATTTCATTAGCACTTTGCGTTCTGATGAGCGGCAAAGTGGTTTTCGCTGTAATTGCATAAAACTGCACAAAAGACACAAAAAACATGCTAGAGTTGGGGTAAAAATCGATACAGCATAGTATTGCGATATTTTACGTGGCAATATTATATCAATTCAATGCCGCCAAGTATCCATATTAAGCGTTCTGCCAGGACCCATTTTTAAGTTTAAAAATCTTTTTAAAAAATAGTTTAAAGTATTTTTTCATAAAAAGAAAAAATATCATAAATATTTTTTTGTGCTCGCCAGCAGGCCATTAGTATTTTCGCCTTTTTTTTCAGGGGCCGTAGCGGGCTCATTTTTAGGAATATGCTGGAGATACTGGTATCATATGAAACTAGAAGATCTAAAGAATCTATAGGCACCATGTGCATCAGGATATTGTGTGAAGTTGTCGAAATAACGCTGCAAATTTAGGCCTTTTATGTTTCATTCAAAAAAATTCAGAGCAGTGAAGCTTAAAGTTGAGGAAGTTTCATAAAATGCTGCAGTTGTTGTCATCCATACATGTTTGATATGGGGCGGCTTGGCTCAGTTGGTGGAACGTCATCTACTGATTGGAATGTTGTTTGTTCGATCCCCGACCATGGCAGCCTACATGTCGAAGTATCCTTGAGCAAGATACTGAACCCCAAATTGCTCTTGATGCTGCGTTCATCAGTGTGTGAATGAATTCCTGATGGTGGCAGGTGGCACCAGTGTGCCCTGATAACCTCGGCCACCAGTATGAATGTGTGTGTGAATGGGTGAATGAGCGTAGTGTTC
Organism: Centropristis striata; assembly: GCF_030273125.1. NCBI lineage: Eukaryota > Metazoa > Chordata > Actinopteri > Perciformes > Serranidae > Centropristis > Centropristis striata. Next base: position 16,995,877 of record NC_081523.1, read on the forward strand.
AGTGTGCTTTGGATAAAAGCGCTATATAAGTGCACCCCATTAACATTTGATATCAGTTCAGTTTGACTGAATACTCTGTTGGTCAGTCTGTGGGTTTGACTCACATTGTGGAAAAATAAAAAGACTGAAGTGAGATGAATAGACTGAGATTTTTTCTCTAATTTGACGAAACAATTCTTGATTGAATTTAATTTTGTTGACACAAAATGCAGTTAAACAGTTAAATCGCATCATATTGTATCGCAATACTCACCAAAATGCTCAAAATCGCAATAATATCACATCGTGACTCAAGTATCGGGATAAAATCGTGGGGTCTCTGGGGATTCCCACCTCTCAAACATGCTAATTTGTGTTTCCGATAATCTTGAAATTGTTGACTGTCATCTCATTTTTTTCATTAGAAGTCCAAGTGAGTGCATCATGTAATATCACAAAGGCAACGCAGCGTATTTGACGTTAACAGATGCATTTCACACAGCAGCAGAGGGAGGGATGAGGCAGTAATGCAGGGGGATTGATGGGAAAACCTGTGAAAGCTTTCACTCAGTGGCTCCAGCATGACGTAGTGCCTCTCACATTCCTGGGTTATTGCTTAAAGATGTCTACTTGTCATTGCTTCTCCTGCTCTCGTTCTCTAAGTGTTGCCTCTTGGAGCCGCTCGCAGCCAATTTCCACTGCAGAGAGCGGTTAAAGGAAATCCCTGTCAGTTCATTAGAGCGGTCGTTGCTTATGAAGAAAAAAAAATAAAACTGAAACAAACATGACGTAAGGCACAGCAAGCTGGAATGGATGGAAATCAAGTGAAATAAGTTCTCATGGTTTAAAACAGTATACGAGAGGACAAGGCAGAGGTGATTTTAACATGGTTTAGATGGGAAATGGGGAGGCGGTCAAATGTGACAGGCAAGATAAATAGAATTAATGGATGACTGCACAGAAAGTTTCCTTTATAGATCTAAGGATGTGAGAGTAAGTGATTTTAGTTCATCATGGTGTTACGTTGCTGCAGGAAGCTGATGCGCAATTATTCAGAGCCGAGGAATTCAGTCTGGCGAAGTCCCGGGTTCTGATGGGAACTGAGCCGGTCAGAATAGGCTTTCTGTCTGTCTGCCTGTCTGTCTGTCTGTCTGTCTGTCTGTCTGTCTGTCTGTCTGTCTGTCTGTCACACAAAAACACACAGACACACACACACACACACACACACACACACACTGTTCCACTTTTCAGAAAAGCTACTGAGTGAGGAAGAAAGTCAGCAGAGAGAGGAGAGATTTACAGAGGAAGTGAGACGTAATCTATGAATTATATATACACACTGAGACTATGATTTCATTCAGGGAGAGCCCACACACACTTTTTCCCGCTCCTCTCACCCATTAGGCCTTACTTTGCTCCTCACTGATGAAAACAAACTTTGACAACTTCATGAAGTTCTGTCATTTTAACACTTTCTCCTCTTGTTTTTTCGCAGGTGGAGGAGGAAAGCGGAAAGGGAGGAGCAAAAAATGGAAGGAGATCCTTCGCTTCCCTCATATAAGCCAGTGCACTGAGATGGGAAATGACATCGGTACGTGTTTGTGTGCGAACCCTCATCTGAAGACGGTGCGTTTGTGTTATTGTGTCTAAAAAAGGCTTAAAGTGTGTGTGTGCTTTTTGTTTTTGCAGATAGGGACTATGTCTGCCTGTGTGAGAAACAGCCTATCGGACGGCTTCTTTTCCGTCTTTACTGTGAGACCAGATCCAAACTGCATCGATGCATCCAGCTGCTGGACGCAATGGTATACACACACACACACACACACACACACACACATTTATTGGCCGTCCCGTAACCAGAAGTTTGCCATTGCGAGCTGTAATATCCCCATGAAAATGTGGGGCAAGTCAATAATCAACTCTCTTTTAATAATTAGACTGCCATCAAAGTGTCTGAACAAAGCATTTAATAAGAAATACATTTGGAACACCCAAAAACATGTTGGTCTATTTTGTCAAGTTTAGTCATTTCAGTTACATATACATTTTCCATCTAATTGGTTGAATTCTAACATAAAATAAAAAGTACCATTTATGTAATCAAATTTTAAAAAAACTGAGATGATACACTATATGAAATGTATGTCACTATAGCTAATAAAATTGACCTAATTTACATTGATCAAGTTTATGTAATTACTGCTAATAAATTCTTTGTATCTAAAATGTTTTCTAATAACACATTTCTATCCAGTTTAATTGATTTGAGTTTAATTTGCTTGGTCACATAAATAAACAGATAAGTAATTACATTAACGTTGATTAAACGTTTGAAAATGTAAACATTTATAAATGCACTGAGACCACCAATAAGTTGTGGCTTAGAAGCCTGTTTACTGTTAATTAAAGGTAAATTAAAGTTTATATTATTAATGGTATAACTGTTATGTATATGTATGTGAACAGGCAAATTAAAGTTAAATCATTTCAATTGGACAGAAATTTGTAATTGAAATAAACGAAAGAAAAATGTAAATTAGGTCAATTTTATTAGCTGTAGTGACATACATGTCTTATAGTCTATTCATATCAGGTTTAACATGCATAAACAGAACGATCATTACATAAACTTTATTCATTTTATGTTGCCCTGTCTGGGACAAAAAAAGATGGCGTGCACCGTACTCTAGTTACATTTATACAATGTTACATTTACGCCATATTTTCTGGCTGAACCTGACCCAAACCTGAACGTCATTTGTAAATATTTGTCTGAACCCGGCCTCACCCTCCAGGACACACAGGGCGGTTATCCACGCTCTGATGTAATGACAATGTGCAAATTTATGACCATTTTGCAGGAATTTTGAAGAATCAGCTGGAACATTGAAAACCCAGCTTGAATTGGAGTTTTTGTGATCATTTACCTTATGCTAGCTCAGTAAATCTGATAAATCGTGTTAAAAAAACAGCTTTCATTCCAGCCAGCAAAATCTGCAGGAGAAAGGAAGAAACCTGCTTTTGTTTACGTCTGTGTGAATTCTAGAGCCCAAGTAGTAAATCTGTCCCCATTATTGTAAACCAGAGTACAATAGAAAGCCTGACAGGCATAGCAACAGCAACTAACAGGGGAGGGGCTTAGTGAGCGGTCAATTCCCGCAGTGTTCCCAGGTGTGACTATATATTTAGAGTAGTGGGAAAAGCAGCACTCTATCCTGGATGAATGCAGGTCTGGAAAACACCCCATCCACTTTATCCAGCTCTCACTTTCATTACAGCGTAGCCTCAAAGTGCCTCGATGCTGGATCATGCAGCCAGAGGAGACAATTAAACTGAGTAGTGATTATTCAACCAGCCAGATCCCCCTCTTCACCCAGTTTGTTGCCCCCCTGATCTCTCTCTCTCTCTCTCTCTGCGTCTAGACTGAATAGCTCCCACATGACACATTTAAGTCTTTATCTATGCCCAGAATATCTTTCCGGGCATGTGACAGGACAGAAAGGACAGCATTGTTTCCCACACCACCCTTTCCAATCTCAGCACCCCCGACACCCCCACCTCTTCTTGGCCCCCTTGTACCAGCCAGCCCCTAAAACTGACCGTCACCCTCTGCAAGGGGGAAACCACTAACAGGCACTAACCCTAAACACATGCTTGTATTAATTCTGCAAACTCTCGGACAAACTCTGAGGCCACGCTCAGTGTTGAGCTTGATACTCACCTCTTTACTGACAATAAACCAGCCCTGAGGGTGATTACAACCAGGCAGGTGCTCGTGTTTCAAGTGATTAAATTACACACGATTCCTGCATGGTGTTGAGGTTTACTAGAAACAGTTTTGTTACGTAATGTAGTCATCGAGCATTTCCAGAAACTATAAAAAAAAAAAGGTTCATTGCTTTGTTCATTTTTTGAGAAATCTGGAAACATTTTGTGTACAGTATGTCGGTGTAAGGGCTGCTTGATTATGGCAAAAATCATAATCAATTATTTTTGGTCAATTGAGATCTCGATTATGTAACATGATTACTCATTGCATTTGGAAACATGCATTTATGGAACTTTTTTTTTCTTTTTTTAAAGCTTTTTTTGGTGGATTTGGTTAAAAATAAATAAGCTTGACTATGATGTAATGTTCCACAGCCTACTGAAAACTGCATATTCAATTTATTTAAAAAAAAAAAAATAGATCAATATATGTTGTGTTGCACTGCCACAACCTGCTGAAAACTTCTAAACATATCTTCAACATTTTGGTAAACTCTTCAACATATTCCAGTCAGTAACTCAGCAAAAAAAGGCACGCTGTAAATGAAAGTGGTGAAACTATATTAGAAACACAAGACAAAAGAAGAGCATTATTGTGAAACAAAATGTGACCCAGTAATGGTTTTATCTCCATAATTTTTTTATTGTTTTTCCTATTTTGTGGGAGCCAAAACTGTAATTTAAAACAACACAACCAGTAAGAAAAAAAGTGTGTGTGTGTGTGTGTGTGTGTGTGTGTGTGTGTGTGTGTGTGTGTGTTTGTGTGTTTGTGTGTGTGTGTGTGTGTGTGTGTGTGTGTGTGTGTGTGTGTGTGTGTGGCACAGGAAGGAATGTGCTCGGGGGGTTCCAGTGGTTCCTCTTACATCATGAGAAGGTGTGTGTGCATTCAATATAGTGTGTGTGTGTGTTGGATCCCCTCTGCTTCCAAAAGGCTAAAGGGGCGTCTTCTTTTCCCTTTGGCTGACCCCCCACCGGCAAAGGGTGGGAGTCAGACAGCTCATTTACTCTGTATGTGTGTGTGTGTGTAATTTCTCTGGAGCCTCTGATAACAAAGACTCAGTTAATCAACACTTGGCAGCAATCACAATTCGTTCTTAACCCCCCCCCCCCCCCCCCCCCTTTTCCTCGCTCTCTCACTTTGTCTGTCTTTGTGTCTTTCAGTCATACTACTCCTATATATTTACGTTTGTATGTGCAGTATGTATTTATTTCTGGACTTCTTTGGCTTTGTTCTGAAGTGTCAGTGACGCTGTGGCTTTTTAAAGCCTGTTTTTCCTTAAGCTCCAGGCTTATGTGTGTATGTACTGAATATATACATGAGTGTTTGTGTGTGTGTGTTTTGTAGTGGAAAGCTGGTGACGCTGGTGTGACACACTGTGACACTCCAGGACCTCAAGGAATCCCGTCGTGTTTACTGTGTGGTTGCTAGGCAACACAGGACCATGTTGGAAAAAAGCCACTGACAGAAAGAGTTGGGCCAGCGTGCAGCACAGGCGCCATTTTGCCCCCCCCACACGAACCCGGTCTCTTTTTTTTTTTCGAAGTTAAAAGTGCTGGCTAGGAAATGCGTCAGGGCGCTCTTCATGCCGTTGCCTCTGCGAGATGTTCAATATGTCCAGCGTGTAAAGCCAAACCCGTCTGTGTCAACAGCTTCGTATGTTAAAACCACGCAGCCAAGAGCTGCATATGTTTATGTGTGAGTGACAGCGACACACAGATACAGACTGAGAGGTGTGTGTCCTCGTCACCACCAAACAGCAACTATTCCCTCATACAAGTTTAACTTTTTTTTTTTTAATCATGAAAAGCAGAGAGATAATTTTTTACCATGTTCACACTTGGAAAGCAGATAGAGGATCATTAAACATCAGTACTTCTTTTTAGAGGATATAATTTAATTCTCCTGTTATGTTCGATTCTCAAGAACAGCATAATGTTTAATTTTCTAAAAGTGTCGGAAACCCAAAAATCCCAATAGACATTGTTTATATTTCATCATTAACTCCATTACTAACCATCTCGATCAATTTTTAGAGCAATGGTGTTCTTTACCTCTCACAGATCATGGTTCAATGAGGATAATTCATTCGTTTTTCATTACAAAAAAAGCATGTTAAAACTTTTTTATGTACATTTCAAAGACCTACATATAAAATACAATAGTTTTACATGACATTGAGTTTTAAAAATAAATATTTTACATTTTTTAATTTTTCTTCATCCCAAAAAATGCTTTTAACTTTTTTTTTTCATTTTTACTTTATTTTATAACTTTGAAATTGGTCAATTTGACCCGCAACATAACAGGAGGGTAAAGTAATATGTCCCTCATCTGAGCAGACGTCTTCTGGTTGCACTGCACTCCTGCAGTTACAAATGTTATTAATGTGGAGGGCTTATGAGAGATAAGAGACAATTCGACAGAAGTTTTCATTTGTTCAAACTTGAATTGCAGATAGAGGTGGACAGGCAGGATTATGAAACAACATCAGTACTTTTTTAGAGGACATACTTTAACTCAATTTGTCACTTACACTGTTGTTACATATATATATATATATATATATATATATATATATATATATATATATATACACACATTTTTTTTTCTTCAAATGTATTTCTATATTTCCATATTTCTATTTTATTTTTATTTGTACATATGTCTATTTACTTAAGACTTGTTGCAATTATATTTTATATTGTTGTATATTTAGTATAGCATGCTTTTTAAAAAATCCTTATCTTATTTACATACTTTCTATATTTATTTATTAAACAGCAGCAACTAAACTAATAGTGGGGCGGATTAGCTCAATATTTTACAACAATCGTTCACTTTGTGATAAAAGCATGAAATTTGGTAGATGTGTTGGTGAATATGTTTCGAACAAATCTGGATATTGGGCCACCTCAAAAGCGCCCCCTAGTGGCCGTGGCAGGCATTTGTTATACGAATAAATCAATGATGAATAAAAACTGCCCTTTTAATAATACCAACTGGTGATGAATTGTATATTGTTGGAAAGCCTGATTAGTCACCTTTACAACGAGGTACAGCTTGTAAGGATCGTGCATTCATGGAATGAGCAACGGGGCTAAACGTGTGGGTAGCACCCCCCAAAAATGTGCATCCCCTGTGTAGTGGGGTGGATTAGCTGAACAATCGTTCATTTTGTGATAAAAGCATCAAATTTGGTACACTCATTGCTGAATACATGTGTAATGAATCTGGATATTGGGCCATCGCAAAAAAAATTCTGATGGCTGTGGCGGACATTTTTAAAAATGGCCGCCGGTGGTTACTGGCGAGGAATGCTTTGCCTACCCTACAGCTGCTGTTTCATGTTTTCAGCACCACAAATATAATTTAGAGACATGTTAAAGTGACAAAAGCTTTATTACAGTCTAATAGAAAAGAACATTAACTTTGTATAACATTTTATTAGGTCTTGATATTCCCATTCACAGGCTACGGCCTCCTCTTTGGCTTGTATTCTTCTGTTGCTCCTTAAAAAGAAAAAATAATTTTCAATATTGTATGACCTGCAACAATAAAAACAAAACACATTTAGACAGAGAAAAAAATCATACATTTTAAAAATTCTACTAGGGTTACTTGTAGCAGGTTACTCTTTCTGGCAAAATCCTTGTACTGAGGTGTGTGACTTAGTCAGGCGGCTTAGCCAAATAAAGGGGACACGCCGGACAAAAGCACCACATTTTTTTCCACATACTCTCTATCATTATAGGTTTCAATTTTTAGTAGGAGCCACTTCATCAAGATTGCGGTGATGGCAGCCATATAAAGTCTATGAGAAATGCTATATCTTCCAAGCCACTTAGAAGGTCAATCTTGGTGTCAAAATATACATTTTCTGGGTCCAGGAATCATTTAAAGCTATTGAGAATATCACTAGATGATTATTTGATCAAACAGATATATTCATTTTCACTCAGACTGGGCAACTTGCTTCAAGTGCTGCAGCAGGGTATCCTGAGTTGAAACTGTTTGGAATCAATGTTCACGGGAGAGTGTGGATTAGCTGCCATGTACACTGCTCAAAAAAATCAAGGGTACGCTTTCACCTCATGTCAGATCTTGATCAACAAATTATTTACAGTGAGTCATCCAGTGATATTCTCAATAGCTTTAAATGATTCTTTGACCCAGAAAATGTATATTTTGACACCAAGATTGACCTTCTAAGTGGCTTGGAAGATATATTGGTTCTCATAGACTTATGGCTTATGGCTGCCATCTCCTATCTGCAATCTTGATGAAGTGGCTCCTACCAAAAGTTGAAACCTTTGGTGATAGAGAGCATGTGGAAAAATTTTGGTGCTTTTGTCCGGCGTGTCCCCTTTCTTCTCAAATCTGGTCCTAAGCCGCCTGACTAACTGTGATGGAGTTATAAAATACATTTAAAAAAAGAAAAAAAGAACCACATGGGCAAAGGAGACATTACATATAGTGTGTGTGTGTGTGTGTGTGCAGAGAGGGATGTCCACATTCCACAGGACATAATTTAACAGTGTCTTAATAAGCTTTCACACCCAACAGCCACTGATACATGTTCCAAGCTAACTAGCTAGCTTAAGTACCTATTTTTGCTATCTTGCTAATTTACTTTTCCGCCAAGGCCCATGATGATTGTTTTTCTCTTTAGCCTTTATGATGTTCATAGCATATTTTATTCATAATTATAACAGGTGAAATAAAATATTTAGACATACCTTGATGGACAGTCCACTGCACTGCTTGTCCCAGGAAGCAAATGCTAGCTAGCTCATTTGCTAGCTAGCTCGATGGCTAGCCCGAATGTGGTGGGGCAGGAAAAATAACTGAAAGAGTGTCTAACTGGATTTTTGTTAATTTAATATGTGTATTTACATTTTTTAAATTACATTTGTATATTTAGTTTACATTTTTAAAATATTTTAAGAAATAATTTAAATATTTTTTGTAATTTTAACGAAGAAAATGACTGCTATGGTCACTAGGGGGCGAATTTGCGATGGCCTAATATACAGATTTGTTTGAAACATATCCACCAACACATCCACCAAATTGTGTGCTTCTATCACAAAATAAACAATTCTTGTGATTTATTGAGCTAATCCGCCCCACAGGGGATGCACATTTTTGGGGGGTGCTACCCACACGTTTAGCCCCGTTGCTCATTCCATGAATGCACGATCCTTACAAGCTGTACCTCGTTGTAAAGGTGACTAATCAGGCTTTCCAACAATATACAATTCATCACCAGTTGGTATTATTAAAAGGGCAGTTTTTATTCATCATTGATTTATTTGTATAACAAATGCCTGCCACGGCCACTAGGGGGCGCTTTTGAGGTGGCCCAATATCCAGATTTGTTTGAAACATATTCACCAACACATCTACCAAATTTCATGCTTTTATCACAAAGTGAACGATTGTTCAGCTAATCCGCCCCACTATAAAGCTATTTTCTATTTTCTGATTCTGGTTCAGCATATGTACCTCAGACGACTTCTGGTTGCACTGCAGTCCTGCAGTTACAAATGTTATTTAAGTTATTAATGTGGAGGGCTTTTGAGTTTCCCGGTTTCTAATAAGGAACATGTCTGCAGAACCAGGAAAAAGGAAAAAGTCTGCAGTTAAAAATGTATTGAATAATACATGCATTAATTGTTAAAAGATTGATTCTGGATGCACTGCAGGTTTTTTCCAGATGTCAGAGGTTGAACAGTGCATTGGAGGGGACTTCTTTACAAATTAAATAACCTAAAAAAGATAAGGAATCATGGTGAAGGAGGATATAGTGATATTTGACAAACTGGCAACCCAAAAGTTCTCATTAATATCACACAGCTGACCTTTAAAGCATTAGTAAATTATTTATGAACCCTTATAAATGGTTAGTATAAATATATAAAAGGTGACTTATTAGAAAGTGGCACCCACAAATAAATATTTGCATCTACTACGATACATGTGGGTCTTGACACACAGAGGAGGAAGTAAATTCTTTTCATATGTTGAATACTCTAATTAAAGACGGCTCAGGTTGTTAATGATCTGATTTATTTTGTTCTTTAGGAAGACTATGAGGTGACACCTGATGAAAAAAGAAAAAGCAGAGGGGACCAGATCATCAAGACTTTTCTCTCAAAACAAGTAAGTGTCTTTATCTACACACAAGTCTCAACAGTTTGTTATAAAAGTGAATTTAGAAACCTTTTACAGTGACAATGTTGTTGAGTTACAGCTAAATAAAAGGCTTTCTAGCTCTTACAAGGGTACTTAAAAGGCTTAAGTAATTCAATGTAGATTAAATGTAGAAAAATAAAAATGTAACGCTTGCACATAATGCCTTGACACTGCTGCGGAGTTGTGTTCGTTTCTTCTTAGTGTGATGTAGTGTGTGCAATAAAAAGTAATGTATTTGTGTATGTGTGCACGTATGTCACTGTGTGTGTTTACATGTGTTGACGCAGTCACCTCAGCATGTAGACATAGCGGAGGTTTTTGCAGACCAGTGCAGAGAGAACCTCGAGCTGAGTCCATGTAAGGAGATTTTCAGCAACTGCCGCAAGTGAGTCGCCTCTCTGTCTTTTTTCCCTCTCACCTGTCTGCAGGACTGTCACCTGATTTCTGTTTTCTCACCTAATGTTATGTATGTAACACACAACACAGGTGATAGAATTCGAGCATGCATTATATTCTCTCAGTTGTAATTGTTTTGTGTTGGACCAGGACCGTTCATGACTATCTGAGTGGAGCTCCGTTCTTGGACTACCAGAACAGCATGTACTTTGACCGATTCCTGCAGTGGAAGATGCTGGAGAGGTACGAAAATGAGCAGTTAGTTAGGAGTACTTCACATATGAAAATGTCCAGTTGTATGTCAGTTTCTCACCATGTGTTACTTTAAATTAAATGAATCCTTGATGAACTTAAGTCAGAGTCTAAAGATTTGCATTTATCAATAGCAAAACTACATCAAAACATTATTTTTTTTGTAGCACGCCTGCACAGGCATGAGGCAGTTTATTCATTATTTTTTTAAGTGTAATGTGATTTAAATAGAAGGAGAAGGAGAAGGAGAAAAAAGTTTGGTAAATTAATAAATAAAACCTTGAATATAGTTTTAATATAGTTTACTTAAATGTGATTCCCATTTACATTCATTCATCAAGCTTTTCTCTGTTTTTTTTCATATTCTTTTTCATAATCTTTTACAGATTTAAAAACAAAAATGTTATGGCACCCCTATAGCTCCACGACTAAAAATCTTAATCAGCAAAGTAAAAAAGTAACTATAGCTATAAATTGTAAAATTTAATGTAGTCGAGTAAAAAGTGCAATATTTTATTTTATAATATGGTAGAGTAGACATAAAAAGTAGGAAATTAAAAGAGTTGGTTTATTTAGGCAAAGCACTAGTATATATAAATGTAATTGTTTAATAAGTGCACTTAGTTGCTGATTTAACCACACTTGATAACTCAACTCACTGTCAGATGTGATTTTCCACATTATACCAGTTTGCAGAGAAAAACAATTTGCAGGTAAAGAAACTTGACTTGGACTTTCTTACGCTTCACTTCAGAGACTCTTTAGAGGAGTATGATGACTCTAGACAGGAACATACTTTATGCAGAGTGCATATCAAAGGCAGTAAGAAGTAAACAGCAGGCTTTTAGAGCAGCCTTGATTGTATCCGTGTCTGGAAAGTGAAATTGCGCACAAGAGGCCCCACCCTCTGCACAGGAAACAGGATGATATTGAGTTCCGCTGATAATATCTCTGTCCTAATCGATTCTATACGAGCGTCTATTAATGGATTTTTACTGCATCTGTGTTTTGTCAGGCAACCAATCACTAAAGACACGTTCAGACAGTACCGAGTGCTGGGCAAGGGGGGATTCGGAGAGGTAAGAGATGATGATGAAGCTAAAAGTGCGGCAATTTGAGTGACAGCAATGAGTGAGATACCTTTCTGTTTTGTCGCGTCAGGTGTGCGCCTGCCAAGTCAGAGCTACAGGGAAGATGTATGCCTGCAAGAAGCTGGAGAAGAAGAGGATAAAGAAGAGGAAAGGAGAGTCCATGGCTCTCAACGAGAAACAGATTTTAGAGAAAGTCAACAGTAGATTTGTGGTGAGTAGAAGAAGAGTGTAAATGTCATCTGCGTGCCTGTGGCACTTTTGCACCATTTAACATGTTCTCTTCTCTTCTTTTAGGTGAGCTTAGCGTATGCATACGAGACCAAAGATGCTCTGTGTCTGGTGCTGACCATCATGAACGGGGGAGACCTGAAGTTTCACACCTACAACATGGGCACGCCGGGCTTCGAGAAAGACAGGGTCCAGTTTTACGCTGCTCAGATCTGCTGTGGGCTGGAGCATTTGCACAGGGAATCCATCGTCTACAGGTAACACTGGGAATGTTACACACTCGTAAATGCATTTTGAGATGTAGTTCGGCTCAATTGTTGACTCTTTTGTTGCGTTATAAAGTTTTCGTGATTCAGATTTTTAAATTCTGTGCATCAGGGGCGGAGCCGGACATTGATCAGGGCTCAACTCAAACCTAGGGGAGTCAGGGGAGGTTTTTTCCCCCCCAAAACAGCAGCTATATGCACCATTTTAGATAATAGAATGCCTAAAAAGCTTGGAAAAAACATGAAAATTATCAAGAAAATTGTCCAGTAGAGCCTACATCCTACTTTGTATCTACATGTTCTCCAGTTGGCCTTATCATTCTGAAACCATAAGACAACAAATGTTGAAGATCATCCCTGCCACCTAAAAAGAGGCAAATATTGTCTGATTGTTACATATTTTAAGTAACAGGATAGGAATTAGGCATAAACGGCATTACTAACCTTGAAAACCTATTGCCTAATGCTAGAGTAGAATTCTGCTATAAATTATGACGTATGAATCGATACTTTTGTTCTTTAACACATGCTGTGTTATTTTTAGGGATTTGAAACCGGAGAATATCCTATTAGATGACAATGGTGAGTTTCAGGTTATATTACTGGTTATTTCATTGCACGGCACACAATTTCAAATGGCATTGTGGCTTCATAATCCACTAAATGAATGTATCAATATCACCACTGTTAATCTGCAGGACACATCCGTATTTCTGACCTGGGGCTGGCCATCAAAGTGCCTGAAGGAGAACTCATCAGAGGCAGGGTGGGGACTGTGGGCTACATGGGTAAGAAACACTGTAATCAACATTTCCGTGAGTTAATTTTACCTGAGATTTTACTACTTTTCAACCATAACAACCTGTTTCTCTTTCTCTCCAGCTCCGGAAGTGATAAATAATGAAAAATACGCCATGAGCCCTGATTGGTGGGGGCTGGGCTGTCTCATTTACGAGATGACCGCCGGGCGATCGCCCTTCCGTGCCCGCAAAGAACGAGTGAAGCGGGAAGAGGTGGAGAGGAGGGTGCAAGAGGAAGAGGAGGAGTACAACGACAAGTTTACAGAGGACACCAAGGCCATCTGTAGAATGGTGAGCGCTGAGAGAAAAAAACAGTTTTTGTATGGAGAGACAGCTAAAAATTATGATTAATTTAATGATTCATCTCTGCTTGTGCTCACTCAGCTGCTGACCAAAGACCCTAAGCAGAGGCCGGGGTGCCAGGGGGACAGAGCAGCGGGCGTCAAGGCCCTCCCGTTCTTCAAAAACATCAACTTCAAGAGGCTGGAGGCTGGAATAGTGGAGCCTCCCTTTGTGCCTGATGTGAGCCATTTATATTACTGTACATGCTGCATCTTTAAATCAATCTCTCTGCACACTAAGCATTTTCTGGAAATCTGCTATTCCTGTATTCAGTGAGGACCTTAAAGGAATAGTCTGGATTTATTGAAATGGGATTGTATGAGGTTAGGTAGGCTTTAATAGCCAGTCCTATCTCCTCATTATACCAGCAACTCCTGTGTTCTGCAAGGTAAAATTACTGTTTTTGTTAATGGAGTCTGGTGGCTTTGATGAAAGCATATGTAAGGCCTTCATCTGCCCTGCATACACTTAAGGTAATGTTGTCAAAACATTCTAAATACAGCTGCATCTCAATACATTAGAATATGATGGGAAAGTCAATTTCCAGTGGTTCAAGTCAAATAGCCCCAACCAAGTATTTAGTGCATATACTGTAGATAGAAATACTTTTCAGAGGCCAACATTTCTCTATTAAACATACTTTTTAAAATTGGTCTTTTGTAATATTAATTTTTTTGAGACTGAATTTTAGGTCTTCATTAAACGTAAGCACTAATCATTATAATTAGAAGAAATTAAATAAACTAAGATGGGAAATGTTTAATTCTGTGTGTAATGGATCTATATAATGTGTTATTTCCACTTTTTGAATTGAATTACAGACATATATAAACTTTTCTATGATATTCCAATTCATCGAGATGCATCTGTATATTGTATACCACCTTTAAAGGTGGCTAACATAATTAAAAAGTTGCCTCCGTCCACAGCTGAGCTTAGCTTAGTTTCCAGAGCAAGTACTCCTGCCGGCTCCTCCAATCTTGGGGCATGCTGACCGCCGAGCTGTCTCTTTAAACAGTCCATACTGGCCACTACAGCAAGTAAATACTCCTTCCTTATAAATGATCTGTTTAGATAAACTTGTCTCCTGTTTTTCCTCTCAACCCCCGTCCTCTTCGTGGTCATTGCCCTCTCCCAGCCTCGGGCAGTGTACTGTAAGGATGTTTTGGACATAGAGCAGTTCTCCACAGTCAAGGGAGTAAATTTGGACCAAACTGACAATGACTTCTACTCCAAATTTGCTACAGGCAGCGTTTCCATCCCATGGCAGAATGAGGTAAGTGTGTGCACTTAATATGACATCTTTAAATGCTCGGTGCAGTTTGTATAACTGCTGGAAGACCTGATTTAACAGAGTTCTCCTCTCCTCTCCTCTCCTCTCCTCTCCTCTCCTCTCCTCTCCTCTCCTCTCCTCGTCTTTGCTCTCATCTTTTCCCGACTATCCTAATTTCCTCTCCTCATCTTTCCTCTCCCCTCCTTTTCTCCCCTATTGTCTCCTCTACCCTTCTTCTATCCTCATCTGCTCTCCTCTTTTCCCCTCTTTTCTCCTCTCCTTGTCCCCTATCCTCATCTCATCTCCTCTTTCCTCTTCTCCTTATCCCCTATCCTCATCTCCTCTCCTCTTTTCCTCCTCCCTCCTCTCCTTGCCCCCTATCCTTATCTCATCTCCTCTCCTCTGAATTTCTTTCTCCTCTCCCTTTCTCCTCTATTGTCTCCTCTACGCTCCCTTTCTCCTATCCTTGTCTTCTTTCCTCTCCTTTCTTCTCTCCTTTCCTTGTCCCCTACTCTCCTCTCCTCTTTCCTCCCCTCCTGTAATCTCCTATCCTCATCTCCTCTGAATTTCCCTCTTCTCCTCTCCTTGTCTCCTTGTCTTGCCGCTCCTTCAGATGATAGAAACCGAGTGTTTCAGAGATTTGAATGTGTTCGGACCTCAAGGGACGAGACCTCCAGATCTGGACTGGAATCAGCCGCCAGAGCCGCCCAGACGCAGCCTGCTGGACAGGATCTTCAGGAGGCATGTAAGTGAACACACACACACATACACACACACACAAACACTGATAGATGCATACAAACTAACTCACACAAATCTCTCTCTTTCCCTGCAGCACCCAGAGGTGTCTATTTCCCACAGCCGTGTGCAGTCTTCCAGTGTAAACTCTGTGGACTCCATGTCCAACTCTGCCCCCTAGTGGCACAGTGACAGTGTGGGAGCCACACACACACTCAAAGGGAAGGAGCTCCGAGGGGCTTCCCCACTGCTGATTGGTCCACTGCCGGGGCCTGAGCAGCAGCCGGAGACAGCCTGTCTAAAATGGTCAGCCCATGGGTGGGAGGGGAGGGGTGACCAGGCCCTGCGACCCCGGGCATTTGTAGTGGGATGGTCAATGTTGCAAAGACGTTTGAAAATATTCGGACAAACCTTACTTACCCTCAGGATTATTGGACTATAGAACAGAGCCACTGACAGAAAAAGGATAGAAAACAAGCTATTATTCAGGGGATCCACTGTATAATAAAGACCACCACAGGGAATAGAAGATGGGGTCTTGGTGAATTTTTGTTTTTCCAGAAAAGGAATTTCTTTTTCACTAATTTTCAGTCCTTTACTTTCTGGCCTGTATCTTGTATCTCTCCATCTACCCACACCCCCTTTAGAGTGTCACCGTCTTTACAACTCTAACTTATTTCTTTCTCTGCATTTCCACCTCCCATACCTCAGATCACTCCTAAACATTCAGAACACATCGCCTCAACAACCTCAACACATAATGTACATTGCCTTGCGTACACTCAGGCCAAAGATTACACTTTAGTTTTGTGATACTGTTGTCATGTTGATTTATTGGTTTTTGAAGGTTTTCAGCCGTTGTTTAGAACCACAGGAGGATCAGAACGTGTGATCCCTTTTATACACTTTCTCTAAATATGAGCCTGCAGACATATCATATTGCTTAAAGCACACGTACATACATGCATACACAATCAGATAGACATACACAGACAGAATTGTGAGAATCGTGTTGTGTTTTCATTGCATGGACAAGTGTAAGTATGGACAGCTGTATCCCTTTCGCTTCTGCATACCTCATTCCACTGATGTTACCATCGTATACCGTACAATACGCAGACGTCTCCCTCGGTTTACAGTGTCACTTTATATTTGACATTATGTGGAAACGAATTAATATGCTGTACAGAAACAGAAATCTCTTCTTTTGTTGTTGTTGGTTCTTTTTTTTTTTTTTGCTCAATTTTTCTGCACAGTCCCCAAGGAGTGGAGAGGAACACATGCACTCAGCCTGACTTACAAGTTGCACAATTTAAAAACGTCATGCTGTTTCTTCACCAAATGAAAATGTTTTTACCTCTGATCATTAAGGCACATTATTGTATTGATATTGTCACATGCCGCTTGTTTTCTACATCTGAATCTAAAGTGTTCTTGCTCTCCCTTTGCCTTTTTCCATTCAGATATTGCTGCATAGCCATTGTTGTCACATGTACAGATTTTTATATTTTTGCCCCTTAACATGCTCTTCAAAATGCCTCACAAAAATATAAAGGGCCTTCCTCTTGTTTTGTGCCCAACTGTAATCGAACACACAGGGTATCAACGGCTACGTGAAAGGTTTTATCTCATCTGAGTTTTATTTGAATCAGTCCAGTTTGTTCCTGTCAGAGCGGAGGAGGAGAGGAAGACACCGGAGTATCCTGCAAACACCACACAAAGAAGAAGTGGCCTTCTCACAGCAGCACAGCCAATTAAAAGACTGGAAGAGCTCCATCTCTTCAGCATGTTTTAAGAATGTGGTATTTTCCCTATTTGAGGTAGTGAAAGCTGGTCCATGCAGTAATTTCAATCGTTCTTACAGATCTCACGCAAGCCTGTTTTTCTTTTCTCTGCGTACTTGATAGGACAAAAAAAAAAAAAGAATCTGAATCAGACTGAAGTGCCTCCTTGTTAGCATGATCTCCCAGACAATGCCCACACAGACATCAGCACTTTGTTTATTCTCTGACTGTCATGCTCTGTTTGTTTGTTTCGCTGGGGAACGCGTCAACACAAAAACACACAGACTCACACAGTTTTGTTGGAAGTGGAGAGAAGTAGGAGGAGTGAAGTAATGCGAGGTGAGGGTCAATGAGGGGATTCTCCTTCTTAATGTGATGTACAGCGAAGTGCTGAGTGCATGTGAAAGCCAAACCCACTGTGTCCTTCAAGTCCCAATAAACTCTGTGCTATAGTTTGAGTACTCCACAGTTTGCCTGTCTCTTTATTTCCCTGTCTCCTCTGTCAGACTATTTCATTTTTAATACCAATGTCTCCTCCATCAGAAAGATTAAGATTTCCTTTATTAGTCCCATAGCGGGGAAATTTCAGAGTTACAGCATCAAAGTGGATAGCAAAAAAATAGCAGTATAAACTAGAAAAATAACAGGTATTAGCAAATAAACAAGTTAAAAAAATCAAGTATTAACAATTTACAATATAAACAAGTACAATTATAAAAAGTACAATAGAGTTGAATATTTCCTTTTTATTATCAAATACATATAAATGATTAAAAATAAGACATATGACAGTTCTTCATGCACATGGAACAGTAAAGCTATTTTCCTTATAGTCCTGCAGTATTGCTTACTACAGTATTTCTTTAGCAATACATTTCTATAATAAATGTCTCTTTAAGAAGATTATTTATTTAGAATATGAAGTGAGAATACAACAAATCCTCACAGGTGCATATCTGGTAGACTGAATTATGGTGCAGTTGCATCAAGTTAGAGTATTTCAAAATAAAGGCCCTACAACAGGTGCCAGAGGGAAAACATTTTTGTGATTGCACCATTTTTTATTAGAATCTATTTATTTATGCAGTTGTACTTTAATAGGTGACACCGTTCTTGACCAAACTGATATGAGGCATCTGCAGTTTAAGCTAGACAAATAAGGAGGATCCTTTCTGAAGTGACCACTGAAAAAATTGTGTTTTTCAGTATTATATTTCCACTTTAGGTTACTATAACTCTACCACAGCTCATTAACAAAACCCTGCCTGTGAAAGCACAAAGAATGGATTTCATGCTAAAAATATTATGACTTATGATTATAAATTGTGCCATTGTACATATACAGTACCAGTCAAAAGTTTGGACACACCTTCTCATTCAGTGATTTTTCTTTATTTTTCTTACATTTTCTACAATCTAGATTTATTTCAAAGACATCAAAACTATTAAAGAACACATATGGAATTATGTAGTAAACAAAAAAATGGTAAACAAACTCAGAGTATGTTTTATATTTTAGATACTTATTTTGCTTTGATGGTCTCTAACGGATTAAGAAGACAAAAAAAATCCAGAAATTAACTTTTGACAAGTTAATTAAAAACCATTCCAGGCGACAAACTCACAAAGCTGACTGAGAGAAAGCCAGAAGTGTATAAAGCTTTTCATCAAAAAGGTGGCTACTTAGAAGAACCTAGTGTTTTGTTTAACACTTAAAAAAAAACAACTACATCATTCCATATGTGTTCTTTCATAGTTTTGAGGTCTTCAGTATTAATCTACAATGTTGAAAATATATATTTTTTTAAATAAAGAAAAAGCATTGAATGAGGAGATGTGTCTAAACTTATGCTCACATATACCTATTTGTAAAGACAAACATTATGCGCCTCACTGTCTCCCAATGCATTAATTAACTGAATCGTTTTATTGCATTTGGGACCAAGTTATTGTTTTCCTAGTCACAATAAATCTTATCCACCTATTTACATTTAGTGTCTCCCCTTTAAACCCTGACCAGTGTAGGATCCATATGGGCTCATTAAAGAATAATTCTGCTCTTGTCAAATAGGGAGTCATTAGAAACAAGCACATGACCCACTTTGGCTCCTGGAGAGTTTTACAGTAGAAGAGACCTGGTCTGTCCACGCTGGCTGAGTAATGGGTCAGATAAGTACGAGGCCTTAGTGTACTCATATAATACGAGAGAACTCACCCTGCAGAAGGCCAAAGCGATTGATGGATAATTCCTGTTATTTAGCCAGAGGGACGCGAGGTTGCAGGTTAAGGTGACTCCAATCTTCCTCTCAGATTTATTCATCTGTTTCTGTTTTCTCTGTTCACTAATCAGATGGTCTGCCTCTCCCTTTCCATTCCTGTGGTCTTGTGCATTGTTGACTCTGAGTGTGTGTTTGACATGCAGCTCGCTGAGGCAATATTGCTGTTAGATAGTTTGGATTGTGCTTGGACGGCATAAGCAAGGTTGTCAAAACATATGAGCAGCTTGATCAAACATGTTATTAACAGATCATGGCGCGCCTTTTGACGGATAAGCAAGCCTTTTGGAAAAAAAACTTCCAGAGCGTGATTCAATTTCCCTGACAGAGAGAGGCCGAAGCAGAATAATGAGGCTGATGTTTGGATGTTGGTTTGTTATGAAATGTGATGTGTTTGACAAGTCTAACCGCCATGGAGGAAATGACAGGGCTGCTATTGAACAATATTAAACCCTCAGTGAGTGGGTTTTGTTTAACCTTGACTTTTACAGAAAGAGTGACTGAGCATATTGTACATGATTGCTTAGTATATTTGTAACGCCTTGTTTCTGCAGAAATAGAGTAATTGATATGCACTAGTTACATAGATATAAATATAATATAAATAAATATAAAAATAATATTTTCAGAAAGAAATTAATAAAAAAAACTATGAAAATTTCCACATTTATTTATTCTTTTATTTAATTTTATTTCTACATTTTATTTTTTGTGTATTATTTTATTAGCTTCACTTTATGTTTCCACATTTTGAATTGTTTTTTGTTTTTGTTTTCCCACTATTTTTTACATTTTTTAAGATTTTTTTTTTTTTGGCATTTTTGTTGCTTTATTTATAGTGACAGAGTGAAAGGGGGTTATAGAGGGGAAGACATGCGGCAGAGGGAGCTCAGGCCGGATTCGAACCCGAATCCGCCGCAGCACATGGCATACATGGCAAGCGCTCTACCGGTGTGAGCCACCGGGACGCCCCCCATTTTTTACATTTTTTAAAATGTTTTATTAACTTCTCTTTATATTTCCACATTTATTTATTTATTTTTTATTTATTTTTGTTTTTCCACATTTTATTTTCTTATTTATTATTTTATCAACTTCTCTTTATATTTACACATTTATTTATTACTTATTTATCTATTTTGTATTTCCACATTTTATTTTCTTATTTATTATTTTATCAACTTCTCTTTATATTTCCACATTTATTTATTACTAATTTATCTATTTTGTATTTCCACATTTTATTTTCTGATTGATTATTATATTAACTTCTCTTTATATTTCCATATTTATTCCTTATTTATTTATTTATTGTATTTCCACATTTTATTTTCTTATTTATTATTTTTTATTAACTTCTCTTTATATTTCCCAATCATCTACGATTTTCTGAATTTCTTTTTATATTTCAAAATCTTTTATTTACTTTTTTAATTATTTAATTTATTCCTCTTTATATTCCCACAAGTTTTACACACTTATTTATTCTTTTATTTATTTATTTTTCGACATATTATATTTTCCTTATTCTTTTGTAATCTGTTCATAAATCATGATTATAAGCAACCTCAAGTCTCCATGACCCAAGGCAAGACATTTAGGTTAAAGGCTGTCATTTCCACTCACTGATAATCACACCAGAGATAATGCCTCTAGCTCACTAAGATATCAATCATAACGAGGAAGAAACAAGCTAAACCGAATGGAATTTTTCTGCCCTCAAATTCCAGTGAGTGTTTAAGCAGAAATGGACCATGAGGGATGGATGAGTCACTCAGGGTCTCTGCCACTGACCTCTCTCTTAGGTGCTCTCATCACTGATATCACCCACTGCTATGGGAATGTTTGTGAATGTGTGTGTGTGTTTGAGCAATCCAGTGGGCCAGGGCACGTTATCTGACACAGAGTTTGTGTGAGTCTGAGACGTGCTCGTCGTGTCCGCCAGGCAACCTTGGCGACATGGCCGTTGGAACAGCGAAGTGATGTGTGTGTGTTTATCTACGTGGTGATAGCCCGGCGGCCTTGTGGGCAGCGCTCTTATATATACAGACACTTTCAAACCTCCACAGTTAGAAATCCAGATCCTCTCTACAGCACTATCAGCAGTGAGGTTACTTCTTGGAAGAAGTTTTACAGCTCAACTAAATATTGAATCTTTGGGATCCACTTGCTTTTTTACACTTTTCTGGTTCTTTTCAAGCTGCAAGAGACTCCTAAAACAGAAAATGCTGCCTGCAACCTTCAAACTGTGTGCTGGCATCTCCTATCGGCATATGAGGAACATGACAGGTGAGTGAGAGCGTCCTGTTTAGACTGACATTCAGCTTCTTGCCTTGGCCTAGTTTCTCCAGGTTTCACTTGCTGCTCAAAAACACACATTTTCTTCGTGGAGTTCTGCATGGAGCCCAGGTTCAGATTTGCTAAATCGTTCAACTAAAAAGAATAAAGCAAAACTTTATATTATTAGTTTCTGTTCTTGCAATTTCCTTTATTTTCATATACTATAGTACTGCAATAATTGTGTACTTTTTGCCTCCGTCTCACAGGTCTGAGGAAGAATGCCATGGTGGCTATTCACCATGAGCTGAACAGACTGGCAGGTCCGGGACCCAGTAACTGGATCAGCCAAGTCCGCAGACGAAGCTCCCTCCTCAGTGAGTTGTTAAATATGATCATTTGGGACAGATATTCCAGTACTTGTTTCCACCTTTCCTTAGCCAAATGGAGACAAATTCCTGAGTAAGATGTTGTCTGACGTTAGAAAGGTGTTCAACCAGCAAATCTGGCATTTTTCAAAATGAAATAACTGTTTTTGACAATAGAGTCTGGTGGCTTTGATAAGAGCATAAAAAAGCTTTTGTCTAATGTCTAAACAAACATGTCAGTGTTTTTCTTGTGACGCATTTATCTGAAAAAAATATAGAAACATTATTGTGGAAGTTGACTGACATGTTTTACTTTATAGGTTCTCGGATAGAGGAGGAGAAGGGGTACAGCGAGGAGGAGATGTCTTATGTGAAGCAAGGTGAGGATGCACTGCAGAAAGCCATCAGCATCCTCAGTGAACAGGACGGCTGGACCATTGAAACTGTAGCTGTGAGTATTGGACAGAACATACAGAATAGCAGAATATTTAATTCAACTAATTTGGGTCTGTTCTAATGACACAGATAATCTGACATTATCTATATGTTTTCAAATGTGACACAATATATGTGACAGTTTCAGTACTTGTTTGCACCCTTCCTCAGGCAAATGGAGACAAAGTCCTGAGTAAAGTGTTGCCTGACATCGGGAAGGTGTTCAAGCTGGAGGTGATGTTGGAGCAACACCCTGACAATCTTTATGAAGAGCTTGTGGGAAATATGGAGCAAATGGGAGAGTGGAACCCTCGTGTCAAAGAGGTTAAGGTAAGACACGGGCAGCCCCCAGGGGTCAAACAGGGATCCTTTTTATTCTGGTTCCATTTCACATTTCACAATGAGACCAGTAACATATATATGCAAGAACACTGATAAATATTCATAATGGGATTCCACAGATCCTTCAAAAGATAGGCCAGGACACAATGGTTACCCATGAGGTAGCTGCAGAGACTGTGGCGGGACCGAGGGACTTTGTCAGCGTCCGCTGTGCCAAGCGTCGGGGCTCCACCTGCTTTCTGGCTGGAATGTCCACTCAATGTGCAAAGATGCCGGAGCAGAGGGGTGTGGTGAGGTGAGTTCCCAACAGAAGGAGGAAATAATTTACTTGTGCATTTATGTGAGGAGGAAAATGGATCAGACAAAGGATGGATGGAAACACCTTATAATATCTTACCTTAGCCTAAAATGTGGAATCAGGTATCAGCGTATTCTGTGCACCGATCCAATATATTGTATTTGTTCATGTTTTACAAAGGCTTTAACCTGAGCCAGGCCATACAACAATAGTAGCAGTTATATAATAAATAATACCACACTGTGAAATAACTCCTATACAAATAAAAGTCTTGCTTTCAAAACCTTACTTAGGTAAAAGTACAAAAGTATCAGCATCAAAATGTACTTAAAGTATCAAAAGTAAAAGTATTCTTTATGACTGTTATATATGTTCTAAATACTGTATATTCTAAGATTATTTGTATTGATGCACTTATGTAAGTACCGTTATCATTTTTGCAAAGATAGGGCTAATTTTAACTACTTAATGTACTGTTATGAAGTTTAATTTCAAATCACTTTAAATTGATCATGTTTTTTGTAGTGGAGTAATAAGTATAATATTTGCCTCAAAATGTAGTGGAGTAGAAGTATAAAGTTACATGAAATGGAAATACTCAAGTAAAGTACACATACTTGAGTAAATGTACTTAGTTACATTCCATCCCTGGTATACAGCTGTTAAAAGAAATCTGATTTGTTATCAGGAAGAAAAAATTGTACCAGAAAATCATACTAAATAATACTCTGGTTTATTTAAACTGATGTTGTTCATTGCATTTTTCAGAGCGGAGAATGGACCGACCTGTATAGTCATGAAGCCTTGTGCTGAAGATCCAAATAAGACCAACTTCACCTGGTTACTAAGTATAGATCTAAAGGTATATATATATATATATGACTTTTCCAAAGTAACCACACTGATTTGCACTTTAATGTATTCAAGAACTATAAGTAACAACTGTATCTAAACATCATATTAGCCAATCTAACACTGTCTTTGTCGTCTGCAGGGCTGGATCCCAAAGACGATCATAAACAAAATGCTCTCTCAGACGCAGGTGGACTTTGCCAAACACCTCAGACAAAGGATGGCTAATAATGTTTCTATGGAGATGGCCCATGCCTGCTGACACAAGATGCCTCTTGAGCTTTGGCACACTGCGCTCAACGGTTGCACAGGAGCAACCTCTGCTCATTAAAAAAAAATCATACAAATCTGCTTAGAATTGCTGAAACAATACGAGAAATCCAAACTGAATTAAGAAGATCGGAAGGAGATGATGCTTGTCTGAGATCATGGGAAAATCTCAGCACAGATGTTGGTTTTTAAATTGGCAAATGTGTTTTTTCTTACCCCTCTTAATAGAAAAATCTGTCATGGGATTAGCATCTTACACTTTGATTGTTTCTGACACATTTCTTCCATATCCCTCCACTCTACCTTTGGCAGACAATCGAGTTGGTGTGAGCAGTAAACCGTGTAACAAACTGCTCATTGTTTCCTTCTGATAACACCTCAGTTATTGTCCTTCCCTCTGCTGTGAAATTGCACTTTTATTTCAGTGTTTTATTTATTGATGTAGCGCAGATGCATTACATTACAATGACTGCCAAATGAATAAACGATTGCAAAGTCATTGGTATTTATGTTTTTATGCTTTTATGCTCTTGTTTTTATGCTTTTGGAAGAGCACTTTGGAGAATGATTACTCTGTACTTTCAAGATGCATGTGACCCCGAATAAAAGCTAATAAAACATTTCAGTGGTCATGCTTAGCTAATAAGATAAAGACATACACATTGGTCATACAGACTTTGAAAAACTCAACTCAAAACTTATCTTGGAAACTCATTCCACTTTGACAGAGATGAGGGATGATTTAAATCTTCTTTTTTAAAACCATGAGAAGCGAAGGCCATAAAAAATGTCTTCCTGTTCCTTGATGGGTTTTCATACTGACTGTTTGCCAGAACGAGCAGGTGTTTGGCCATTCAGATGTGTGAGGAGCCCAGCAGCGAGCAGCTCAGTGCGAGCCAGCAGTACATTCCCCAAGATCGAGTAACTGTGGATCTCATCCCAAACAGGAAATCTGTCCTCTATTATTGCCAGTTGTGTAACTTTTTTCCTATTTTGTGTGTCAATCCAAAATGTTTTGTAACAACTCATTTTCTTGGAAGTAGCGCAGACTACAGGGGCTGGGATTAGTTAGAGTAGAGCAATCACTTTCTGTCTTGCATGATTACCTTGGCTGCAAGATATTCCCCATAACTAATACAGAATGATTTACTTAAAAAAATAAGACTAGACTATAAGGCCTGAAGGTCGGAATCATAAGAATATATCTGTAAAATAAGAAGAAAATAAATGTGTACGTATAAGGACAAATGAATAAAAGCACAAATAAATAAATAAAAAATGCTAATAAATAATGAATATGAATAAAATAATAGAATAGAACAGAAAATCTGGAAATATGAATACATTATGAAATATAAAACAATAATTATAAGCATTTTAATGTGTTTTTACAATTTTTTTATATATTAAAAACACATTTTTATTGCATGTTCTGACTTAATTTTATTTTTTTATTTTCTATTTTCATTTTTATATAATTTAATTTATTAATTCAATTCCTTCCTTTTCCTTTATTCTTTTCCCCTTTCCCCTTTCCCTGTTTCTCTGTATTTCTCTTTATAGGCAATTTCCATTTTTTTTTAATAACCCATTTATTGTTTTATGAATTCCTCTTTATATTTCCACATTTAATTTCTTTTGCAGATTTATTCTATTTTATGGTTCTCTTATGACGCCATATAAAGGAAGTTCCTGAGGTGAAATAGGAAATGAGCTGCCTGTAACCTGTGAACTGTGGTAGCCTGTTTCATAATCGTTTTGAGAATTGAGACATAAGACAAATGCGCAGTTTGGTTGCTCCTGACTCCATTGTCCTCTAAATAAAACACACTTGAGCAGAATTGCTCCAAGGGCTGCCTTGTGCAATGCAAAACAAACATTTTTTCCCTTGAAAGAATGTTCCAGAGGGTAATAATTGACATCTGCTTGAAATCCCTCAAAATCTGAACATAAGCAGATGTGAGGAGAGTTGCAGCCACTTTGAGTTCTTGTTCCATTATTTGTGTAACGGGAGGAGCGGAGAGATTCTGGGGTAGGAAAGGGAAAATTATGCAGTGCAGATAAGTTGTGTAATAAGAACAGGAAGACAAAACAAGCTATCTGGCAGTCATATCGAACCCATGGCACTGATGACAGCCCTCTTTATTTTTTCATCCAGTTTCCATCTATGCGCCTTTGACTTGAATACAACTCCAAATGTCAGGGAGGGTTAAGTCTGGGAGAAATGTAGCACTTCATAAGCTTTCTGGAGGGGTTATGTTAAAAAACAAAACCATTTGTATATTACAGGCCTTTCCATAATTACTGTAGTCAGAATTAAGTTCAAAGAAAAACTGAGACTCTTTACTCTATTTCAAGCAAAGAGAAGTATCTGTGTTTAATTATGGGGGAAAAACAACAACATTTAAATGTACAGACATGCACTTACTGGTACAGAGAAACAAGTATATACACTTAAATTAATAAATAGAAAATGTTTGATAGGAATGATTATTTACATATAAACATAGAATGTACATAAATTACCTTCAGTAATATAGAATAATAAGAATTTTATTGTTGTTGTTATTATTATTATTCTTTAAAAATGTTAGTATTTACAAGTTTGAGAGTCTTAATACATTCTTAAAGTCACATAAAAATCCAGTGAAATTTGGGGTGACTTTTGTTACTTTACATTTATGTCTGTAACATTTACCATATAAGTTACAATTAATGCAATGTTAAAATTATCATAAATAAATACAAATATAATATATACAAATAACAATAATTATACTACTACTACTACTACTACTAATAATAATAATAATAAAATATTGATATATAATTATTTTAACACAATGTATTTTATTTAATTCAAGTCCATAAGGTAATTGAATGTATGTTTCATAATATAAACATGTTAAAGATTATTTGTTATTAGAGCTTTTGTTTCTTTTTCTTTTTTTAATAGTCTATAGCCTACAAATATTCAGGAAACAAAGGCATGTTCAAAAAATTGCCTAAGTCATTTATTTCTCTTAAGTTACCTAATTTACACACAGTGTTATTACTGTTGCCTATAGCCATCCTTTGTTACATCCCTTTTGAGTGAAAAATGACCAATAAATGTCATATGTTACACTTTTGGTGAAGTTTTTTAAACGTGAAAAAATGAGTCAGGCGATTATTTTAACAAGGTGACGATATGGGAGATTCAAGAACATTTAAAGTGTTTGTTACACCCGTGTCACCGTGGGTTCTTATGGGTTAAATCAGACACTCAGAGAGAGAGAGAGAGAGAGAGAGAGAGAGAGCAATGACGTAATGAAGCTACAGTCCGACAGGGAACCACAATTCCCATGATGCACTTGAAATTACCGTGGCCACTGGACGGGGGAAGGGAAGCTGAGATTGGAGGGAGAAACAGTCAAAAACTGAGGTACTTTTGAAATGCTTTTTATCGCATTATATACTCGGACAGGCCGCAGCACGCAATGTTTCTTAGCGTTTTTTAAATATACGTTATAGAGAAAAACAGATTAATCCGTATGTCGCTGGCGGATTTGTGCACAGACTCCATCCCCGTTACAGTTCAATAGAGCTACGGCTAGCCCGTTAGTTAGCCTGACAGCTGGCTTTTCTTCTGTCAGCTGGCTCTCAACTACTTCATTGCACTTGATATTCATGACCTAAATTGTTCAGCTGTTTGCCGGAAATTTTGGCTGGCCTTTCATGCAATATGTGCATGTACTGCATTCTCGGTTTGAGGAGAAGCTGAAGCTGCGTCTTTGTGCCTGCGGGGTTGCTAGCTGACATATTGCTAGCTTGTTGGTGGCTACAGATAATGTGAGCTAGCTGACGTTAGGCTGCTACTGGAGCTGTCAAAGCGGCGATATAAGACAGTAGACAACTGTCATCTGACAAAGCTGCACTTATTCAATACATTTATTTAATTTGCCATGACTATGTGCCTGTACTCTGCCGTGCTGGACTTCCACAGTTCTGGAAAGTAATTCATTTAATTTACTTAAGGACACATTTGAGGCTTTTTTTCATGCCACTCTTTGAGGAAAATATCTTACTTCACTAACTTGCATTTCGTCACCCTGTTAAAATAATCGCCTAACTCATTTTTTCTAGTTTTGCAGGAAACACAAAAAAACTTCACCAAAAGTGTAACATATGACATTTATTGATCATTTCACTCAAAAAGGATGTAACAAAGGATGGCTATTGGTATAGTAATAACACTGTGTGTAAATTTTGTAACTCTCTTGTAACAAGAGAAATAAATGACTGAGGCAATTTTTTGAACATGCCTTTGTGACTTAAACAAGATATGGTAACACTTTATTTTGAAGGTGTCTACATAAAAGTCACACAAGCCTGTCAGAAACATGACATGACAAGTATCATGAGCATTAATGTTACTTCAAAGTGCCATTATTGTTCATGACACACCCCATGTCATGTTTATGACATGGGGTGTGTGACTCTTATGTAGACACCTTCAAAATAAAGTGTTACCATATCTTGCTTAAGTCACAAAGGCATGTTCAAAAAATTGCCTAAGTCACATTTTATTTTGACTTAGGCATAATAAATCCACTTAAGTCACACACTAGAGATGGGTCATTATCTCAAAGGGGTAAAATCGCATGATCTGATCAACTGAGGATGTAGGTGATTTTACCATAGGTGGCCAGCGTCATGAGATGATTTTGACAAAAAATTTTGGTGACTATTTTAACGGTGTGACGATTTATCTGATAGATTTAGCTTCTTAGCAGATGAAGACTTTTGCACACAAAACATATTAAGAGTTTATAAAATGCCCAGCAAACAAGTACAGCTTGTACTTTATATTTAATGATTATCAGAATAGATGCCAATTAATTTTCTGTTAATCAACAAATTGCTCAATCAACTATCACTATTATACTCATAGAGCATGTGCAATACCTAAACTCTAATATGCAATATCATTCAATATGTGCGTTATACTTACTGACTTATCCTTATTATCTTATTTATGCATTTATTTATCACAACATAAACCATACTACTTCTGTCCTAAGTGTTTTATTTTTCTTTTATCTGTTAATTCTCATTTTATCTGTTTAATGTTGTTTATACCTAATGCACCTTCAGCTGTGGCATTCCTAATTTCGTTGTATATGTGTCTGTATAATAACAATAAAAGGCTCTTATCTTTCCTGTACAAACTAACATTTCATGGTTTCAACTTCTCAAATGTGAAGATATGCTGCTTTTTCTTATTATTCTTTTAATTTAGAGCTGCAATGATTAGTCAACTTATTAATTAGTCGATCAACAAAGAAATTCATAGACAGCTGTTTTGATACACAAGTGATTCTTTTAACAAAAATGGCAGAAAATGCTGTTTTCACCCTCTCAGACATGGACATTCGATGATATAAAATATAAAAGTATATTAGTCACAAGTGTATTTTTCCTGATCATACTTGCATGCTTTTACTGAAGTAACATTTTCAATGCAGGACCTTTACTTGTAACTTGTCACTTAAGTGAAACTATCAAAGCACCAAAAATAAAAGTAGTAAAAAGTATAGATATACCTATGACTATGACTCTTACACTATTATATTCTTGATCCAATCCATAACATAGCACTAAGTAAAGTATTTTTTAGAGTCAGTTTTGACATAGTTAAACCTTTATTTGTTATTTGCATTATCATGCAACTTATATTGGTTAGTGTGTTGCTTATTGACAGACATCTACTAACATTGTGTAGTTAAATTGTTCTTTTTGTGTTAGTTTTCAGATATTGTGTACATATGACAGCCCCTCCTCAGGACTCTGACCGGACAAGAACTCTATCCATGACCCACATCTCACTGGACACCTTCACTTCTTACTTTGGACGTGTTCTGCTGTTTCATGTGCGGCTGAAGACATAACACAGCTTTGGTGCAAGTGAATTAAACTGCAACTGTACTAGAACCTCTGGGTGCCTACTGGATTTTGTCTTCAGTGCCAAAGTGATGAAGTGTCTCGGACGGGGAGAGCCCAGCCCTGAAAAGCAATGTCATTATCCAGCTTCTGTGCATGTCTGATGGGGCTGAGGAGTGGACCCACTGGCCAAGCAGATCTGTGGAGGAGAGGAAGGAGGCAGGTTTCCAGGAAACTTGTGCATTGATGGATTTCCTCCTGTCAGCTCTTGTAGACTGATACCTGCACATTCTTGTCAGCTTACTCACTCAAGTTTAGACTTAAGAATAGCTAGTAAAACCGCACCAATCATCGATATTACGCAGAAACAAGAATATGATTTCTTCTGCCAGTGACAGTTTTTGGAAATCATACTGGTGATTGTGGAGTTCTCCGTGTATATGAGGAGAAAAGGAGAAAAGCTTACATCCTTGCAGTCACTACAAATGTGCACTACGGAAACCATGGTGGTCCTCGCATCAGCTCCTCAGCCCATCTCAGTCCACGACTACAGAAGCCTTTAGAGGCCAGGATCAGGAACACGCTCGCCAGCCAACACACTCATATGCAATGGAAGAAGACATTGATGTCACATCCCACACTGAGGTAATATTGTTTCACCTTGGGTCAAAAGTTTATAACCGTTTAATCTCATTCCAGTGTTTGGGTTTACAGCAACTTAAAACCATTAAACAGAAAACAACCCCTGCTGTGTTGGTCAACAGAATATAAGTCTCACCACTGTTGCCATATTGATGTAGTCACCCTCTGGGATAACTGTTCCTTTCCTGTTCCACACTGTTGTATAATAAACAATTAAGAGCTAATTTGTTTAAGCAGTTCTGTCACATGTGTTTAACTTAAGGCCTAAGGTCAACAGTTTCCCTGCTGCTTTAGCTGTAATCTCTGGCCTGCCTTGCTTGGCATGTTACTATGGTGGCAGCTGACAGGGCATTTCCCTTATCCCCAGCTTTGTGGCCTCTAGCCGTAACATTACTTATTGCTCCCTGGCCTCTATCCTTGTGTATTACTTCTTTTGTAAACAGATGGATAAGTATGTCCCCAGCCTGGCTGGATGCAATGTAACAGGGCAGGGACAGTTTCCTAAAAGGAGTGCACCCGTAAAGTTCTAATATGCAAGTAAACGCTCTCAAAAATCAGTTTGATCCCCTGTGTGGTTGTGTCTGTTTCTGCAGAGACCATGCGCTTTGCTTCTTTTTTTATTTTTATTTTGCTGTGTACGGGACATCTCTGGGCTTCAGTAAAGAGCCCCCTGCCAATAGTCGTGTTTCCATCAATGAATTTCTATCCACATTTTGAAGATTTGCATGAGAAAAGCTTGATGGAATGGAATCAATGGAATTCAATAAAACTTGAAAATGTGCATGAACGTTTGTACACTTGCTCAAGGTACTTTTTGTCTTTTCCAAAAATATACTTAATGCGCTGACACACTTTTTCGGAAGAAGTTCTACATGGCGAACATTTAACTCACATGACTGATCAGCTGTTTGTGTTCTGTCAGTCAAGACGAGCTGACATGAAAGAGTTGCCCAATTGAATCCAATTCCTGAAGACTTCTCTCCATTTTCTCTCGTGGCTGACAAAAGTTGTCCGATTAGCAACCTCTTTTCTGTTGTTGTTTTTTTCTCTCTTGTGCATCTCTACTTCTTCTACTGTTTACTGACGAATTGGCCTACAGTATTACATTAAACTGCCATCTTCTGATGAAAGTACGTTTATGCAGCTTTATATATTTGCTAAAGCAGCTGATGGAAACATCCTTAATTTGCATTTTCTTTAATGCAACAATTCAAAATTTCACTTCAAAATTTGCTCTGACTTTCATGGAAACACGGCTACTAACCTGTGTGCAGCCCATTCTCATTCCCAAGTCTTCAAATAATGCCATATTGCCGATACAAATTGGCATATTTTGACAACCTGGTATGATAACAGGTTGTTACATCACTGTCAGTTTTTATGTGCATCAGTGTTTCCCCTGCTACTTGTGTCTCTCCCTTGCTGTGTGCTGTTGGTGTGCCAGTTTGACCGAAGGCGGGCTGAGCCACACACAGAGCAGAGAGGCACAGTAGACAGCATGAAGCTTGTGCTTTGGCTGCATTCACCTTAAATCAGGCAGTCCAGCACCTTCCTGCAGGGTAGTGCGGAGGTGTGTAAAGGTTTTGTTTTTTTTCTGCTTTAGAACATAACTGCTGTGAAACAATTGCAAAATACATTTTATTCCTGTGATTCATGGCTTTGTTATTGCGAACGTCGCTCCCTCTCCTCTGTCATTCACTATCTCGCTCAACCACCACACTGCACTCTTAGACTCAGGCTTGTTGAGCTGGGGAAGAGTGGCCAACTGCGAACACCAACCAACAAAATGGCATACAATACAGGAAGCATCCTAATTAAAAGAAGAACTGAAGTGCTTGCAAGTGTGCAACTTCTGCAGCATTTCTGACATTTTTTATTTGGCTTGTTCTACTAAATATTGCCATAAGTTGGTTTAAAGTTTCAGCAATGCCAGAACTACCAAATATGAGAAAAGATTTTAAAAGATCCATGATAATGAACGACTTGTAAAAGCATTGAGACCTGCACTATTGTTACACTGTGTACATGTCTGAAGCACCTGCTCTGTGTTGCTTCCCCATCAGGGCCTGAATGGATTGTCCCATGAATGTAAACCATTAGAGGATATCACCAATGGACACTCCAACCATAAGCCTGTGAGTACAAATCACTTCCTGTTGATCCTTTATAATTTGTTTTTCATCTTAAGTCTTTAATTTAGAAATTGGTATTCCAAACTTTTGTCTTCACAGGTCATGAACGGACTGATAATTAGTCATAATGTCAAAGACCACACCAACGGCAGCGCACCACTCAGATCCCTGCCGGTAATAAAAATGTAATTCTTAGCATCTCATTGCAACCAACATGTCCCTCTTTGAAGCTAATCCATTGTTTGGTTCCTGTCCAGATTTCAGCACTGAAGCAGAATGGTCTTTTGCAGACCCTGGCAGCCGGAGGGGACCAGCCTCAGCCTGCAGGTAACACACACATACTCTCACATAACCTCTCTTTTGTCTCACATCCTCTTCCCACAGGAATGTGAGACAGTGTATCCTAGATACAAGGCAGCTGCTGCAGGTAAAACCTCCCCCAGGATTGCAGGTTGCCTGCTCAGAGGAAGCACAGGGTCTCAGTGGCACTCTGAGTGATGCAGGTCTGTTAGACAGGAAGGATTTATGTCTGAGCTGGATGGATGTCAGCCAATGCACCATAGCCCATTTGCTGAGAAGATACTCATCCCCTAACAGCGCTTCTGGTGAAGTTTGTGTGTGACACATTTGTTGTATTATTTTGTTATTTTCTTACCTTCTTTTTAAAATATTATCTATACAGAGGAAAATGAGGAGTTGGAAAAGGCCAGAGAGGAGTGGGAGGCTCTGGAGAACGTCCCACAAGGTTAGATAAATCCCACTGTTTTACCTGTTTGCGTCAAAATGATGAAGGCTTTGTTAATGTTTGTGTCTGTAAGTTGCTGTTTCTGAAGATTAACTTTTTATGTAATATCAAAAAGCTCTCACCGAGGACACAAACCCAACCCCGCTCATCTCCTTCAATGAAGCCCTGCAGTACTTCCAGACCACAGACCTCGGGGACTTGCTGGTAAGGAATGCTGCATACCAAAAATTCTCCAACAGTATAAAATAAAAATAATATATTCTCAATTTCAATAATGGTCAACTCTCAAATAATAGCAGGGAGGGTTTTTTGTTGTTGTTGTTTTTTTTAGAAACAAAGACAAAATTCTACACAATGTACATTTCCACAACATGATTTATATCAGTGAAACATCTACTTAAGAGAGGTATGCATACAACCAGCAAAATAAAGAATTATTTCAGTTGATTCAAATCACAATTTTCTTGCTGAGTCATTATGTTCAAATAAGAATCAGTTGGATTACTTGTGGATTTTGTAAAGAATTGTTTTGATAGCTTTTACTATCATTTTAAAAGCGGTATTTTATTTCTGCTCCCCTCTGTAGAAGAACATCCAGCCAACCATTCGCAGGACAGGTCTGGCCGCGATCACACACTTCCTCTTCGGACCTCCACGGCTGCACAGGGAACTCCTGGAGGAGAGGGATCTGGTCTTTGCCATCGCACAGTGTGAGTGTGTGTTTGCTGCACCTGTTTGTGCAATCATTCTGCCGTGTGAAGAACTCTCTAGACATGGTTTGTAAGGGTATTTCTAATAAACTGCTGAGTTTCAGTCCTGCATATTTGTGCGTGGTTTTTTTTACAGGCCATGTGGACAACAGCCAAACAGTCCACATGCGTGTCCTCCAGACCATTTATAAGAGGCTGATTGGCAGCAGGTTGGACTGTCCTCGCTTTGGGGGTCACTGGGAAAACATCGGCTTTCAGGGTTAGACACCAGTACAATCCTTTGCTGAAGATACACTGGTTTAAGTCTGTGGACTTCCATCTTAAATCTTGCTAGTGAACTAATCCTTGATTCTATAATTTAGTTTATTTTTAAGCTATTCAATGTTATGGTTCATTAACAAAGTATAGTGCAACACATGCTATTTCTCCAGTATTAAATGCTACTCTGAATAAATTAAATCATATCAATCAAATTAATGAATTAAATCATTAATTGAAAGAATTGAGTAAAGCTATAATATTTTTTTTAGAAAAGAAAAAGCAGTATTTCAACCAAACAAGGAAACATCACGATCTGTGTGTTACATCGTCTCTGTGTCGGTTTGTTTTCTGTGCTGCAGGTACAGACCCAGCCACTGACCTACGTGGCACGGGTTTCCTGGGACTGATGCATACGTTGTACTTTGTGATGGACCCAGAAACTCTACCGCTGGCTAGAGACATCTACAAGTTATCACAACACCCGACACAGGTAACACCAGGCCATAAAGACACTCCTATAAGGCAATTTGTGCCAAAGTCAGCTCGGCTGTGCACGCATGCATGTGTTTTATTAAGGAATCAGATTTCACTAATCCTCCAGAGACACTGAAACGCCTCCCACTTCAGGCATGTTACTTTGTAGCTGACCCTGACCTTTGTCCTCCCCGCAGAGGGAACTAGAGCAAAAAAAAAAGAGAATTTCCCCTCAGGGATCAATAAAGCCAGCTACAAGACGAGCTTGTTTCAGGCCTTGCTCCTGTAGCCTCTGTAAGTACTCCACCTGGACTTACATTTCTTTGTGTATTTTCTCTGGTTTAGAACTTTCCATTCAGTGTGATGTCAATCAACATGACCCGCATCGCTCTGCAAGTACTCAGAGAGGAAGCCTTGTCCAAGTGAGTCACTGGTCCTCAGTTTTTGTTTTACTGCATCTTCTTCAGTATGTGCAGCACATGGTTCTGTGTGACAAATAGACAAATGCTCTGTTTTCATCGTGCCAGGGAGTGTAATCGTCGTCAGCAAGTGGTTGGTGTGCTCAACGAGTTCTACGTTGCCACGTATCTGCATCTGTACCAACTGTGGAAGACCCAACAGAAGACCATTGTTGACTCTGGCTTTGTACTAAAAGGTAAAGAAGATGGTGTATGGTCTCTACTATTAGTAAGCACTTACAAAATCAAGCCTGTTTATTCATTTGTAATGAGAAGATCTATTATTGTATTGCAGATGTTCTGTGGTGAAAGTTTTGCATGTATTAGAGTTTCTCCTATTTTTCTTACTTTGATAATGCGTCAGTAAAGGGAAATTCTACCAATTTTCTACATCAACACTGTTTACAGGTCTTGGGGAGCAACACTGCATATGTGACAATGTGTAAAAAGCCTTTTTTGTAGCTGCCTGAAATCAGATAAATTACCTCACATGGCTTGGGATAGAGTCAGTGTTGGTTAGGTCATTGTGCAGCTTTTGGAAGTGCATCATGCCGCAACTCTATGCCACAACTGAAGTGATTAATGCACGTTCTTTAAAGACAAACGGCTATGAAAAGATAAACGATCTAATTAAAAAAACACCACAACTTTCAGAAACACAATACTTGAACTGTGCATAATTAGGGGATTATTCCAACTTTAAACGTCAAGTTTATGTTTATTTATTAGAAAAAACGGATAAATTAATTCCTCGTAGGTCATGTGTATAATGGTAGGGGAAACGCTGATGTAAAGAGATGCGAGTGGTGGTAATCTTCTCATTTTACTCATGCATTTCCAATATTGTCGGACTCTCATGGGTCTGTGCGTTAAACTCAACATTCAGTCTGCAGAAACACAGATTGTCATCCCGCCGTGAGGCCCACCGTTTCTGTTTTTTCTCCAACCCTTCAGAAGTGGAGCTGTTTGCCAAAAAGAACCCCAAGCAGATGCTGCGCCGACTAGAGGTCTTCCTGAAAGAGAGGCGGGCAGGTGGAATCCCCCGTGGGACATCGCCAGACCCTCAGGCCCAACAGCCCTCTCCCAGCCTGGGGGCCAGAGCCGGGCCGGGACAGGGGAGCAAAGGAAAGGAGATGCACTTCACAGGAGTGTGTGATCTACCGCCAGACATGGAGGGAGAGGCCAGACTCATCTAAGCTAGACTCTGTGTGTCTGTGTGTGTCTGTGTGTGTGTGTCTGTGTGT
Source organism: Centropristis striata (assembly GCF_030273125.1). Lineage (NCBI taxonomy): Eukaryota > Metazoa > Chordata > Actinopteri > Perciformes > Serranidae > Centropristis > Centropristis striata. The sequence continues at coordinate 17,032,696 of NC_081523.1, forward strand.
GTGTGTGTGTGTGTGTGTGTGTGTGTGTGTGTGTGTGTGTGTGTGTGTGTGTGTGTGTGTGTGAGTGTGAGTGTGAGTATATCTATCATGGTATGTGCGAGTACTCTCAGAGAGCTAGAACCCCACCAGTCCCTGAACTAGGACCTGCTATGTGAACCTATTCAAACACTTCCACTCCTTCCACTGATGCTGGGGTGCTGCACTTTGATCAGATTAAGCTTTGGGGCTCTTATATTTGAGTTATATTTTCTTTTCTTTTCTTTTTTTTTTTATCAGTGATTAATTTATTTTTTTTAAACAGAGAACAGTCAAATATAGAGCTAAAGCAGGTCAGAAACACAAAGTGATTGTTTGCACTTTTCTGCGGATTAAGTAGCCAAATTGATAGCTGTCCAATTCTTGTGGTTAAACTCTTACCTTACTAAACCTTGCCTAGGAGTCCAAAACGTACACACTGAGGATCTCTCAGTCAGGGTGTTTTAACATTGCAGAGAGGGGGGAAGCAATGCACGGAGCAGCTTCTGAACAGGCTTGACGTTCTCTCTCGCTCCAAGATACAGCTCTGTCACACGGGCACGCTAACAGCTCACAATGCACACTAAAGGGCAAAATTGTCAAACATATTGTTAAATGCTCTGTTAGCTTTATGGTGATAAGACAGAAATGAACCAGTTCCAACCCCTGCTGCAGAGCAAACAGAAGCAGCTTTTCTCTCAGCATGAGTGGAGAGCGGCAGATAGAAAACCCGGGGAGGTTACAGAATTCTTTGAGCAGGAATTGCCAGTAAACGCTGTTCTCAAATATCTCACGCAGTAGACTTTGGATGCAGCTTGCTTTGAAGGTCTGATCACTTTGCATTCTCTATTAGAGCGTGAATGAAGTATACGTCATGTGAATGGACACTCAGTCCAGATGTTTGGAGGTATATCTAGTTGTTGGTGTACTCATGGTGTCTGTTGCCAGGGGTCAGATAGACTAGGTGCAGAGCCCCCACTTAATATGGGGGGGATATATTTTAAATAATTTAAAAAAGAAAATAACTATTATAGTCCTTTCTGAAGGGACAACTGTCATAACGTCCCAGTTATGTATAAAAAGCATTTCAGAAGTTTGTCATTAAATCGATGGCTGGGTGACCGTGAGAAGGATTTTTGTTAAATTCCACCAGAACGTCTGGAAATCTTATGAATTCTCAAATTTTCACGGTTAAAGCCAAGGAGACACTTCATAACAGTCTGTGTGCTTGGCTAAAATCGAAGGTCTGGTATGAGCTTTCTCTACATTCCGTTATAAAGCATGTGATTGTAATTTTTTTTGACCAGTTAAAAATTTTATTCCTGTGTGTGTGCGTGTGTGTGTGCGTGTGAAATGAAATGAATGAGCTGATATTGATGAAGGGTGCCTCTCCTCGGAGATGTATGGTACAGTATGCAATCCCAGCTCTCACTCAATGATAATCAAAACGATAGTGCTGTGTGACGATAGAAATCGTTCCTTACTTCAGGGTTTGTGCGCTTGTGCGAGTGTTTGTATGGACGTGTGTGTGCTTGTGTGTACGTGTGTGTCGTATGACAGGAACTGACTACAGATGGGGAGCTTTCCTCTGCACACAATAAGCCAGCTTTACTAAGTACTTGATCCATCAAGCTGCAAAGACGGTACTTTTGTCATTTTAAAAATGGTACATAACATTTCTTAGGACAAGATTTAAGTCTAAAACAAAGAACACATACTTTGGTTTGCTTTTTAAAAAAGAAAAACATGTTGGTTCTGGACAGAGCTGGAGTCAGCGGCTCTGTGGCCTGGGATGGGTGGAGCTGCTCAGCAAAGCTGGTTCCTGCTTTGTGCTAATGTGAAACCGTCTCCCATCGTCGTAGTCTCAATCTGTAGCATGTTCAGGTAGCACTAGTACTGTAGCATCCTATAGCCTCCTCTTCGTAAAGCTTGTTGATGTCATGTCTCAGTTACAGTCCGTAGTGTCAATGAGTGCGCAAACTGTTACTACTATAGCACATTTATTTCGTATTTGCATTAAGCCTCCTTCAGTAGACACACATTTAGGTGGCGCAGCGTATGTTTTGGAGAGATGCGGGATAGGCTTGACATGTTATTGAGCTCAACCATGTCTTCTAAGAAGGTAACAGTAAAAACGGTGCCTACATCCAGTGGAGCCATGTGGGGTAGAGCGCTGGTTTGTCCTCGCTTTCTTTTTTTTTTTTTTCATTTGAACCACCGTGCCACAGTAGACTTCCTCCATTCATGTAACGCAGTAAACAGAGTTGACGTGACCCCCCCCCCCCCCCCCTAAAACATGCAGGCCTAACTAACGGATATATACATAACAGGCATGTACATTTTCTATGTCAACATCTACTCGGATAGTTGTACTTTGCCATCTTCCCCATATAACTTCAAAAACAAGCTGATGTAGTTTAGCCAATTGTTTGCGAGTGTTTTGATTGAACAGGAAAATTTGCACTGTTGTAGATATTTGATAGTATGTGTGATGTATGCAAGAGGAAACAGGCCATCTTCAATAGCCATAATGTTCATTATCGCCCACCTCATGACACAGGCTTCGTGGAGTCCCCTCCTCCCTCTAAAAAAAAATAAAAAATAAAAATAGCACCATGGATATGATCTCACATTTAGTTTTATTAAATTTTAAACTGAGGAGCAGTACAGTGTATGTAAATCAGGAAGTTTGTATATAGAGAATTAATGATTGTAACTGTATGATTGTCTGTAGGGCATTATACTGAAACACATTGCTTACCTCAAGACTTGAGACAAATCTCTCCTTTCTCTCTCCTGATGTTTGTTTGGCCTCTCAGTCAGACTCTATCTTTTTATGTTTCCTTGTACCTAGGCCTTCTCTCATACCAATTGGACATGTTATATAATGTATATTCAACACCTGAAGCACTACATAATAGCAAACTAACACAAAAGCTGGTAAATGTTATGTGTATTCTATTTAAAGACACATTTATAGACACTATAAAGGCCCACACACACACTCGCTCTGATACACATCTGCAGACGATAAAATCCTCTTTAAAACGAACTATAATTGGCTCATGTTTACCATGTTTGAAACAAGCTGGTTTTCTTGTGGCTTCAGTGATAGTACAGTATTCGTTTGCTGTGTTTAAGTGTTTGATGTCAGGAAAACACTCAGAAACAATCCAGTCTTTACAGCTACAGTCACAAACAAACGGTTCAATATATGATTGTAAAGATATAGGCTTGATTAGCAGTCATAATACGGTGTATGCTTTGACCTTGGTATATATTCAGTATCCAAACAAGGCCTGATTTATCCTCTCATATTACCAAAAGTTATATTTTCAGCAGTTGTAATAGATCATATTCTTATGCGTTTGATCATCGTTTGGAATCTCCTCAGTTGTGAAACCAGAACCAAGAGAAAAAAAAAACACACGGGTTCTTGCAGGATGTCGGATGCTCTGAGAGGTGTGGTGTGAAGTTCTGCTTCCTACAGCAGCAGCTCGGCAAATACAATCACTTCTCTCAATATCCTGCGCTTTATATGAAGGTGTTTTACTGTTGCCGTCGTCGTCATGTCCCTCAGAGCATTTTATGACTGTACCTTGATTGTAGAAGCCCTATTTTATACTGAGAGTTATTTCAGAATACAGTATGTGCTGTTGTACATTAAATGTATTGTATGGAGAAAGCTAAATAAATGCTGTTTAAAAACTAATTTATTTTCTCTGGAATTACTGACTTTTTCTTTTTTTTTTTAGCTGACTTATTATTTTCTGTCGCTGTTTAGTTGGGCTTAGACAACAATACTACTTGATTAGATTTAGGATGAAAAAAATCATAGTTTGGGTTAAAATACACACTTACACAATGTTAATAACAGGCAAGTTAATATGACAATGCTGAAAGACAAAAACATGTTTGTTTTAGCCACCAATGTAAATGTAGAGGTGGAAATCACAAGAGGCCCCACGATACCATTTTATCCCGATACTTGAGTCACGATACGATATTATTGCGATTTGAAGCATTTTGTGATATGGTGAGTATTGCACTACAATATATTGGGATTTAAGTGTTTAACTGCATTTTATGTCCACAAAATTAAATTCAATCAAGAATTGTTTTGTCAAATAAGAGTATTCTGACCAACAGTATTCAGTCAAACTGAACTCAAACAAGTGTGGACAACTGCAGCATTTTCTCAAACTTTCCTCAACTTTAAGCTTCACTGCTCTGAATTTCTTTGAATGAAACAAAAAAAGCCTAACTTTGCAGCGTTATTTTCGACAATTTCCCGACAGGATATGGTGCCTATAGATTCCTTAGATATTCTTGTTTCATATGATACTTACAGAAAGCTAAATGTCAATGCTTGGCGGACATGAATAGATATATATACATTTACATAGAGGTGGGGGGAAAAAATCAATACAGGATAGTATCACGATATTCTGCGTGGCAATATTATATCAATGTAAAATGACCTTTTGCAATGTATTTTTTTGTGTGTGTTTCCACCAGTGTTCTATCACTGTCCCTTTTTTTTGTTCTTCAGTCACCTTGTGCTGATTGTGTGCCAGTATCACCCATAACCACAAAATATAGCATTGAAAAGAGAATTCTCTAAAGGCTTAAAAGGCTTCTTTTTAACACACTTTGCCTGTGAAAATGTTTTTAGTTCTTCCGGTCAAAAGATATATAGTCAATATTCTTGCTGGTGGTTCTCATTTGCTTTTGTAGGTTTCATAGAGGCAACAGTATTATATTGAGACTGTTTCATAACCAGTTAAAAACTCCCTGCAGTTGCTTTTTGATGTCTTAAAACAGCCATTAAAATTTCTGAGAACCTGTAGTCAGAGAGAGAAACAAATCTTTCCATTTAAGAAGCTGAAACTGGCAAATGTTTTCAATTTCTGCTTTAATTAACAACTAAAATACACCGTTTATCAAAATTGCTGCAGCATAATTTTCTTTTGATCAACCAATCAATTTATCATTTTCTGTTTCAGGTATTATGCAGTTTTGAATTGGGATACAGCTCTGGTTTTCAGCTTTTCTGCCACTAGAGTGCACACTTTGATAGATCTGCAGCATAAAAGAGCCAGAGCTCTAAGAGATACATTACAGTGTACAGGTGTTACATTATTCACAAGGTGTTTTTTGAATTGTAATACTGCAAAATAACCTCATCTGCACATGTAAACTAAAGCAAACTTTTGTGTGTTCAGTGGCAAAAGATCACAACATGTTTCCAAGTATTTCTCAGCACTTGAGTTTCCAAGGCAGTGTCTGTTAACTTCTGTGAAATTTAAACCTAATCTTTATTTATTCTCCTTTTGCTTGTTTAGTTTTAAGTGAACCTCATAAGTTCCTCTGGTGCTCCATCACGAGGGCAGAGCAGAACTATTGGCGCAGGCTGTGTTAACACTTTTGAAGTTCTCTGCCACAGTCCAAGGCTCCTCGGTCTGAGCTTCGTCTTTCATCAGGGAAACAAATTATTTAATTAGGCGTCATTGGAGCACCATTAAACAGACATTTGTCTCTCTTGGGATGTCATTAAACAGGGCCACTGCAGTACAATGTTGAAGTATTTGCAACCCATCAGAGAGAGAGGATTTTGGTCCTGGGTCAATAAAGTTGGGATGCCTCCAAAGGAATCTTGGTGCTGCGTTTTTCTACATCTGTGCCTAATCAGACTCGTGGCTCCAGTCCCACAGTGCCAGATGACTGAGCTGTGGTTGACCTGCTGAATCACAGGGTGGAAAAAATATTTCAGCCAAACTTTTTTATCACTAATCTGTGTCGAAATCACAGTTCCATAAGCAATTTTTCATACGTGCTAATAGTGTGCCGTGCTGTCTGTGCTTGTATTAGCTGTTTTTTTTTGATTGCACACGTGGTTTCAGTGGAGAGCAAAGGACAAATACAAGACACAGCTTCCATTTTAATCACTCTGGAGCTCATTAAGGGGTAAATAATATTATACACAGATTTCGGTTATGTATCATGTATACTGTACTACTTTAGGCGTCCATATGCTCAGTGAGAGTGAAGAGAAAAGAGCAGGATGGAGTTATATGAATCTGTTTCCATTTGTACCTAGTGAGCCTGCTGGAATACAGCATTTCTTCTTCTCGCCTTCCCTCCCCCCTCCCCCAACCCTCTTCCTCTCTTTCTCTCCCTCTCTGATGTCATTGTTTCCTGCCCAGTAGATGCTGACGCTCGACTCAAGGCTGTGTGCACAGACCCCTAAACTTAATGTATACTGCTACTACTGCTTTTGGTTGCCATATAGGAATTTATAGACGTGAATTTAAGTGATGTCAGATCCATTAAAACTGCATTAAAGTCTGCTGCTGTCTGCATCGCAATAAAGCTGTTTAAGTGCTGAGTGGGGCCACTGTGAATGGTTGTCTTAGTTAATTTAAGGCCTCAAATCTTCTCTTTGTGCTTATCATCCATAGTGTCCTTTGAAACATTACACTCAGGCTTCTTGGAAGAAAAACACCATCATTCACTCTGTCTGAGCAGTAATCACCATGTGAGTGACATGAAAGGTCAGCAGTTCTTATCTTTCTGTCCTGGATTGGTATTTGTGTGGTGGAAGAAGTATTCAGATTCTTTACCGCAGTATGAGCTGTAAAATCACAACATTACACGTGTGATCACCCATTTAAAATGAGATCTAAACAGTGGTAGAATGTAACTAATTACATTTACTCAAGTACTGTACTTTAGTATAGTTATAATCATTAATTATCAGTATGAGTTTATACTTCTACTTCACTACGTTTAAGAGGTAAATATTGTACTTTGGTGGTTTTTCTACTACATTTACTTACTTTTCATTTAGTTACTTTTCAGGTGGATAGTTTAACATGAAAAAATAAGATCAATTTGAAATTATCATGCATGCTTATAAATTAAACCACATAAAAGCATAATAAGTATTTAAAATGAATCCTGCCTGGACAACAGTAAAATGCTGCTTACAAAAATGCATCAAAAATAATAATACAATAATATATTTGGAATATCAACGTTTCAAAAAAATCCCAAAAATTACAGTTTGTGGTGTTTGGTGGAAATGACCCCTAGGGACAGGTTTTCTTTTTATTAAAAATATATAAATACTAATATATCTTACAAACACATGACACATTTCATTAAAAGAGCAAAATAAGTCATTTGTCCATGAAGTTGCAATCAAATCAAAAGTGAATTCAATATTATGAGGGTTCGAATGTCCAAAATCTGGCACAGGGACAAAATAAATATTGCCAAAAAACAGCCATACAAAACCATATTTTATATAATTAAAAATAATAGTTGAGCTATCGTTTATTTTTGGAATGTTCCTCTTGGTGTCAAGTAAGTGTGGCAAAAAAAGAAATGTGTTTTTGTTTTCTTATTTTGGCCTGTGACACAAATTCTTCAATTGTTGGAGAATCACCCTTATTATTATCTGGGTCAGCTCATTCTGCATAAAGAGTTCTTTTATTTTTGATACTTTAAGTACATTTTGATGCTGATTCTTTTGTACTTTTACTTAAGTAAGTTTTTAATGCAGGACTTTTACTTGTAGTTGAGTAATTCTGCAGTGTGGTATTAGTATTTTTACTTAAGTAAAGGATCTGAAGACTTTTTCCACCACTGGATCTAAGTAAATGAATGTAATGTTAATCAGCAAACTGTAAGTATTAAAATAGTGATGTCAGGCCAGTAAATATAATCAGCCAATTACACAATTGAGCCATTGCTATTTTATTTAATATTTTAACAATTAATAGATATTTAATATTATTTCTGGTACATTTTTAATCATGGCCAGTAGAAATGTTGCTCTGGCCAGTTGCAAAAAACTTTATTGTTAGACGCTGTCAAGTATAAATCAGAGTGGAGTATTGTACTTTTTACTCCACTACACACATGTATTTATAGTTATCAGTTACTTTTTAAATTCAACATATATATATATATATGTGAAACATTGTCAAACTATGCTACCTCAGAACTGTCCAACTGTATGTGTGATGTAGAAGTAAGTCAGAAACAGACCATTGAGCCTAAGTTGTTTGCCAAACTGTTATTTGTTTGACTGTTCAGTCCATACATTTCATGAATAACTTTGTATAGTTGTTTATATGTATGTAACAGAAAGAAAAATCGTATGTAATCTAAAAGATGTGTAAATGCATATGAACACTAATAAATACTTGGTTCAAAAAAAATTCAACATATATAAAATATGATTATCTTATGATGCATTGGTACAGATAATGTGACTTGCAAGTATTTGTGTATTGCAAAGCAGTTATGACTCATTGATCGCAAAGTTACACGTCTAGCCTAATTTTCTCCTTGAATCCAAAGAGCACCTGTTTTTTGATACATGCATTCATGAAGTAGCACTTCTCAGCCAAACTACTAACATTAGCTCTCCCTTCCTCTCGAGACCCAGCAATTTATATTTGTTCTCTGTGGGGGACGTAGCACTGAGGCCTTTTTTCAAACAGGAATGCAATCTTATCTGAGCCCGGATGTACTGCATATAGCAGAACATTACACATGTTTATCTGGAATAGGAAGGATGTGTTATTTATCACCGCTTTAATGTAGATGTTGGGAGTGAATCTAGCTTACTTGCTAGATTATTGGATAGTTAAATCTGTTAACAGTGTATGAATTTGATAAACTTGTCACATAGCTAATGTTGCTTCATTTTTAAAGTATATAATATAAAAGTATGTGTCTTCCCTCCATAATCAGGTAAGACAAATGTTTGGTAACACTTTACAATAACCATCATTTATAAATGGTAAACAGAGATTAATAATGTTGAATCATCATTTATAGGCAATTTATGTTTAACTAACTACATAATTAAAAAAATGGCAAATAGATGTATATTAATGTAAGTTTATAGTTACTTTACCATTAACAAACAATTAAATTGTAATGAATAGTTTATTAATAGTTTTAGTTGCACTCATTGTAACATTTTAACGCCATATTAAGTATGTTAATGATTTTGAAATGATTCATATACCTTTAAGAAATTGGTTGAAAACATTTAACGATTAAATATGTATAGCACTTTGTAAAGTGTTAATAATTGCTTTATAAACCATCTATAAACATTACTTAGTTGATTATTGTAAAGTGTTACCAAATGTTTTTTAATCAGAAAGTAGCTTCTTTAGTTTTCTTCTAATTCCTGTTTTATGAGTAAGTAATTACAGTGATTCACATATTTCTTTTCCATGCTTTCATTTGGCTTTCATTACTGAATGTATTGCCCCTGCAGATTGCTGTCTGTATTGTGAAATAGCTCGGTTGAAAAAAAAAGTGAAAGCATTCTCAAGCCAGCTCCCCAGTGTGTGTTTCTGTATCGTTGCCAGTTGAAAAGGCCTCTGCTTAACCTTACTGTATTCAGAATTATCTGCTGCATTCTTTGCAGTCTTAGTCATATCCTCCAGATATGATTGCATCTGCAAGACAGTTTTCTTCCAATCAAATCTCCTCAGCTTAATTCGGTTCCGTTCCACTGTCTGAATTAAATTATTTGAACAGGTGTGTGTATTTGCATGCACTTGGAAGTCTGTGCCTCCACGTGTGTCCATCTTGGCTGACATTTTTGCTCAGACTGAAACTCTTATGACTCTGTCTAATAGGCCTTTAGTGGGCTGTGCAGTGTTTTGATTGCACTGCTTTATTCAGACATCAGTCATGTCTAGATAATAAACCTACTTTTGTGGAAGAGTGCAGGTGACGATGGAGTTTTCTTAGGAAAGTGAGGCAACAACTTGGGCTGAGGTCATTGCATTTTGTAGGAATGGTTGCATAAGTGGGGTAACATTACACCTTTTTCCACTAACAAGTTTTGCATCTCTTCCTCACTTTAATAAATGTATGTGATTTAGCTGAGATTAACATTTTACTAAAATTGTTGTTATTTCTGTCTAACTGGAGTAACATTTCAGACCTAAAATGGATCTATCATATTCCTCACTGAGATCAAACAGCTCTGGATTACCAGGGAGGACAAGAATATTCACTGACTTTCTTCGCAGTGAAATATACTACACCTCCAGCATTTCAAGGCCCTGACTAGATCTTCAAACAGTGGACAGACAGAGGAGGAGGAGGAGGAGGATGGGGGATGGCAGAGAAAACACCAAATCTTAAAAAGGTTATTATTCTGTCATCTGCTCAAACAATCCTCCCGTCCTTGGAGTTTTAACTTTGCTCCTCCATGGCCCCCTTGCCGACCATAACTTTTTCTCCAGAAAGAAGAAAGCGAGCTGCGCAACGCCATAAGGAAAGAATGACAGAGCGCCACAGAGACGAGAAGAGAAAGCAAAGATTCATTCCCAACGAAGCAAGTCCTGGACTAAAAAATAATTTATGTTCTACTCCTGCCTGTTTTCATTTTCTTTGAATTCCTCCCTCTGATGATTAGTGGTGTTTGGTTTTGTTAACACACACACTAAATCCCTATCCTCCCCTTTTTGCCCCTTCCTCCTCCTCCTCCTTCTCCTCCTCCTCCTCCTGTTGTGGAATTCAATGTCCTAGGACTCACTCCTCTCCTGCTGTTCTGCTCTGTGGTGAGTCTGCAGGGTGAAAGCTCTCCACTGAGGAATTCAACAGGAGCTGCAGAAGAAAAAAGAGCTGGTTTCTATCTCAAACCCAGGAGGTGCAAGCCCTGTAGTCTGAGGCCTCACCTGCCCTCCTTCATCCTCCTCCCCCCACACCTCCTGTCTGAGCCCTGCACCTGTTCTAACTCGTCTGCCAGGTGAAGGGGATCCTCTGGCCTTGCGCTGTTTTTTCAGCTGACCGTAGCTGCAGGGCAATTAGGAACCCAGTCTATTCATTTGACTGGATTGCTGCTTTGCTCTGCGTCTCTCTCTATAACCCACCTCCCTTCCCCTCCCTGCCTTTTCTTACCCCCCTCCCACTCCATCTCCGTCTAGCCCAGTCTGGTTGACACCGTGGGTACGTGTGGAGCTGCAGAAACTTCTTCTGCTGGAGTAAAAGTGTTGATCACATTGCAAGGACACAGGGGAGGAAAGGGTGACAAAGAATTCTTCTATTGGAGGGGCGAGGTTGCAGCATTGGACGGCTGAGGTAGAAAAAACTCCAAACCAAAGGATTCTGAAGTTGGAAGAGCAGCAGGTATGAAAAGCCAGACTGTGGTTGTGTCTGTGGCTCTGCTGGCCCTGTGCTGCCTCCTGATCCCCAGAGGAGGGGAGAGCGCTGGGGGGATAGTTTCTCTCCAGCAGACTGAAGTGGAGAATCAGATGCGAGATGAGTCCCTGGATGACCCAGAAAGGGAGCAAGGACTCACAGGGGACAGCAGGGACAAGAGAGACACAGAAGAGGCTGCACAGGCAGGTGAGTGGGCACATTTTGTACTTAAAGAAATACAAATAAGTCACACAGACGAGACATCAAAGCTGTTCAGGTTTGGTCTAAGCTCCAATATGACATGGAAGAGCAAACACAGACACAAACACACACCCATTCAGTGTGTGACATCTTCAACAGCCATGAGAAAGTCCAGGTGCTCATCTGTCCACTAATACTTCACCAAAGCCAGATTTTTTTTATTTTTTTAGCTTAAAACAGACATGAGAAGAAGACACTGAGTCAAGCATCTTGCAGACAGATTTTGACCTTTTCCACCATCTATAACCCTGTATGATTAATGCTGACTCAACTGCACATTCACGCTGGAAGAATGGTTCTGGGAGACTGTTGCAACACACCTCTTCTCTAGAACTTTCTAACTAAGCCTCAAATGTAATACACATCAGTCTGCACTAGCCCTTTAATGAGTCTCACTGATGGGTTTATGCTCTCGCTGTAAGATGTTGCTGAGGTGATTGTGATATGTTTATTGAGCATCTGGATAGATTTTATGTCATTAAAACTGAAGCGTGGTTAATAGAGCGCAACTAATGGAAAGAGAGAGAAGTGTTTTCCATGAAAGTGCCTCAAAACTTCAGACAACCTCAGAAGGAAATACTGATGAACCTGAAGCAACCACTGAAATGTATCTGGCTGTCTGGATTTTCCCTGGCAGCGTTGCTTTTTGACATCGCAGGAAAGAAATCATTGCATAATTTGAATCTCACACTGCTCATAAATTAATCAAACAAAATGTTGCCCTGAATGTGCTTTAATCAATGAATAATTTGCCGTCTGGTATTGGCAAAAGAAGACGATGATTTATGCATGAGTATTTATTCTGATGAGTGCTACGTGCTTAATTTGATTCTGACTAAAAGTCGATTAAGTGAGTTTTGGGAAAACCTCTCCCTTCTCGTTTTCCTCGTTTTTCCAGGTATTTTGGGCAGGGTGAGGAGGGCGCCAGACGAAGAAAAAAAGAAGAAGAAGGACAAGAAGAAGAAAGAGCCAAAGGACCCCAACGCCACCAAAAAGCCCAAAACTGACAAGAAGAAGAAGAAGGACAAAAAAACAACCACAACTCAGCCACCAACCACAACAGGTGAGGACGGAGCAGAGCAGAGCTGAGAGCTAAGTTTGTACTTGAATGACTTGAATGTTGTTGACCTTGTGTTTGTCTGCTGCCTTCAGCAATCCCGACTGAACCACCCACTGAGCCATACACAGAGACATACACAGAGCCATACACGGACTACCCCTATCCTGACCCCGGTGAGTGAGTGACACACACTCAGGAGTAACTAAGGGGGGATGGGCTGTAAATATATACTTCTATATATGGTGTATACATCTTATAAATCTTATAATCTTAGAAAAAATATATATATTTCAGTTGATTTCCCTGCTAGGGATCAAGAAAAGCTTATCTTACATTTCTCTTGCACTCTTCACATCAAGACAACATTAATATCTAATTTGGACCCTACCCATGACTTAGGAAAAAAACTACAACACTTACCTTAAAATACCGGAATGATAAACAATTTCCACCATTAACCCTCTATGGTACGCATTGTGATGTCAGTTAGGAAATGAGTGGGGTTTTTTTGTCTTAAAATAGACTAAATAAACATAATCTGAATAAAATTTATAATTTTTTTTTTTTTTTTTTTTGTGGAAGCTTTTGGGGTTTGTTGCCCGTAGGCAACATTGTACCATAACAGTGCACAAGTGAAAAAGAACATTTTTTGAATTAATTTTAACATCATTTATTTAATAAACATGTGTAAAAGAGTCACTTCAACAGGGTCCAATACATAACATTTTAAATTTAAAAACATTGTAAAACAAACTTTTTTAACCGGTTTCTTGCAAAAACATGCATTGTAGAAATCTGACAGGCCGAAAATGGTTATGTTGTCTGAGGGCAACATCGTACCATAGAGGGTTAATAACTAAGGGAAGTCTCTTCACAGGTTTTAATGTGTGCTGTCTGATAAATTACCTCAAGTGATTTAGTGCTTTAAGTGGGGCTGTTCACAAGTTTGGTGGAGCTACACTTAATCTGGCAAACAAGCGAAAGAAAGATGTGCCGAAACTCAAAATGATTTATTGGAGGGTTTACTGTGGCTGTTTTCCAGTGCTTGGTTTTGTCTTGACTGTTTTCAACATCTTGGCCGGGTCACAACTCTCCTCAGTACTAAACAGTACACTAAAATATGATTCTGACGACATTTGAGGCTAGAAATAGGCATTGCAGTAACAAAATCTTGAATTATATATTATATAGTTTGATCTGAGTCTGGTGGGTTGTAATGGATGGACCTCATTTGCATAAAGTTGAGATCAGGTTTTTGTGATAATGCAAATTCTTACACAGCAATGGTAAGTCAATTTGCATCACTACTTAATGCTCAAGGCACAAGGCTACCTTAGCCACCAGTAGCAGAGCACACACAAATCTCTGACCAAAGTGAAGTTGCATTGTCGGTAAAGTAGGCATGATGTTTTCACAAGGTAGAAGAATGTGTGCAATTGAAAAGACATTCTGTTGCTTTGATTTTGATCCATCATGTAACCAACAATGTGGAAGGACTGCTATGCCAAATTGGTGGAGTAAACTAAAAGATGTTGTAATCTAATTTACCTTAATGCATTCCTACCTACCTTTATTTTTCAACACTCATTTTATTGAACTTTTATATATATTTCACTTATACAGATAGACAACAATCAAAACAATAACATCCACAAAATAAACAGTCCACAACAAGACACTTCACATACTGCACACATTTAAACAAATGAAATAAACTAAATAAAACACAAACACTCAACTACACATGTCAACACAGCAGTTTCAAGTTGAGAAACTTGAGGTGCATTTTAACATTTAAAAAACCCTATTAAAAGTTTCCACACAGTCTCAAACTCTGCAGTCTGGTTATATAAGTCAGTCTTTCCAACACAATACAAGATGCCATCTCCTTTATCCACACATGTATCAAGGCCACATCCATTTTTTTCCAAAACAGAGCGATCATCCTCCTGGCCTGCAAGAGTCTGAAGTCAATTAAAGTTGACTTTTTAGGAGTGACAATACATTTTTTTGGATATACGGGCGCATCTCAATACATTAGAATATCATGGAAAAGTAAATTTCCAGTAGTTCAAGTCAAATAGCCCCAACCAAGTATTGAGTGCATATACAGTCATGGAAAAAAATATTAGAGCACTTTTTTTCTTCAATTTCTTGTTCATTTCAATACCTGGTAAAACTAAAAGTGCATTTGTTTGGACAAATATAATGATAACAACAAACATAGCTCATAAGAGCTTAATTCAAGAGCTGATATCTAGACATTTTCCACGTTTTTCTTGGTAATAACCAAAATCATTTAATGCTAGAAAACCATGGAAAACAAAAGTTGGTCCAATAATTTTTTCCATGACTGTTTTTGAATTGAATTACTGACATAGATATTCTAATGTATTGAGATACATGTGTATACCAAGTATACATATTTTTGCCTGGTGAGGTACCTTCACTCCAACATTCTCAGTTAAAGTCAGAGAAAGTTCTTCCCAATATTTTTTTAATTTTGGGCAATCCCATACGCAGTGGTACAGAGTACCCTTTCCTTCCAAACACTTAATGCACGTGTCTGGCACATCAGGAGACCATTCCTACCTACCTTAATAGATTTATGGAATAACAGCCAACAATGCACAAATTAGAAGTGGAATTAGACTGAAGTTGAACCATAATATAATAAACTTGAGAACCATACAAAATACTTTTGTCCAGACATCTGAGATTGACTTTGCCTCTGTTCTGTGTCAGAAAATGAGTACTGGAAAGGGGACGATGACTACTGGGAAGCTGACCCCACACCCCCCAGGCCCCAGCAGCCCGAGGCTCCCACAACAGATCTTCCATATGACGACTGGAGGCTGGAGGAGGAATACACAGCCGCTCCAGCCGTGACAGACGTCTACGATGACTACTGGAAACCGGAGGAGAAAGGGCCGTCCACTCCGCTGCCTGATATCTACGACGACTACTGGACACCAGACAATTAAGACCCTTATGCTCCTGTGACTGATAACTATGACAGCTACTGGAAGGAGGCGGACCCGACGCCCCCTGCCCCTGAGGTTGATGGGAAGGTCGGGACGGATGACATTGATTACTGGGACGCCACATGTAAGTCTGACTCTCTGTTTGTCTCTGCTTTGATTTGATTAAGGATGTTTGTGGGATGACAGTTTGTCAAACATGAATAATATGAGATGAGACTATAATGATCCCTCATTGATGATTCATTGCTATTGAGAAGACTTTAAAGCACATACATTTAACAAATAAAGTTAAGCCAACAAATATTTACTTTGAATGACAAGAGCTTTTTAACTTAATTTTCAATTGCATTCATTTTTACTCTGCTTTGTTCCTTCATGCACCACAATGCCTCATCACTACTGTTTTTCCTGTGTTGGTAACAGCCGCAGCCAAACATGCATAAGTGAGTCATGGTTTGAAAAACAGTGTCAGAAATGTTTCAAAGAAAAAGTGCAGGGAGTAGTTTAACCCTTTTGCATCCTTTTGAAAAACTGATTTCCTTAAAGAAAGAAAATGTTCAGGTCAAAAAACTGCCAAAAAATTACATAATAATATAATTTTCCACGTTCACAGAGTTAAATCGTTTAACTTACTTCAGCCCTGATCATTCCCACCAAATATTAAGTCATTTTTCAGAATTTTAATTGGCAGTTTGTTTGCAGAATGTGGCTGTTGCATTTAAAATAAAAAATATATAATTATTTTTTAATGCTAGGCAGATTGGTTTTCACAGTGGTTTTCATATGTCAATAATGAGCATTAATTTTGATGCGTTGCATTAACTACCTGAAATAAGTCCAAACAACTAATCCTGAATAAAATATATATTGTATTTTTTTCAAGTCTTGACGTGTCGGTAAAACAACATATTAGACACAATATTTAGACCAGGAGATTCTAGGGTTTAGGATCTAATTTACAGACTTTAAATTAGATTTCATATGGTATGACCACTATCTCTTCCAGCCTCTGTCCACCTGAAGTCAGCAGTTACTGAACCAGTTTTTTCCACAGGCTCAGATGTAGGAAACAGTGTGTCGTCTGGCTCTGTGACACTCATCTGGACCAGACTAACATGTCCTCATTACTCTGTGTTTCCAGCGTACTGTACAGAACGTCTGCTCTCCCAACATTTCCACTGATTCACTCACACTCGCCGCCTGTCCTGCCTTTTCTGTCACTTTCTCCTGTTTCTGTGTCTGCTTCCGACACTTAAATAATCCCTCTGTTTGATCATTTACGATTTTTTTTTACTATGTTTTGTTTTTTCCACTCCTGCAGTTGAGGTGCCAGAGAATCTTCCGTTCCCTGATGGTAAAGAGGTCAGCCCTGAAATCAAAGTAGAAACTATCACAGGTAACTGCTGCCACTCGGAGATTTGAGATATTCAATTAAAGGCAGGAAGCAGACAGGAGTACTATCACAGAAGCAAAGTAATGCACTGCTGTGGAGGGGGCAGTAGCAAAATGCCTTTTAGCCACCTAAAAAAAATCAATATCAGTTTAAAGTGTAAACTATATTTAGAACATATTCACCACTGTGAACGAGTCTTGTTTAAACTTCCTCTTATGTTGCAATTATGTTATTTAAAGTTTAAAAATCTAAATAAATAAAAAAATTGTTAAAAGTATTTTTTCATTTAAAAAAAAAGTAAAAAGAAATAATAAAAAAATCAATGTAATTTAAAACGATTTTATTTTATATGTAGTTCTTTTTCTAAAGTACATAAAAAAAGTTTTTACATGCATTTTTTATGAAAAAGAAAGTGAATTATCCTCATTAAACCATGATCTTTGAGAGATAAAGAACACCATTGCACAAAAAATTGATTGAAATGGTTAGTAATGGAGTTATTAATGATGGGATTTTTTAGTTTCTGACACTTTTGGATGAATAAACATGCCCTGGGTTATTGCTGTTCCTGAAGAAACGAACATAACTGGAGGGTTAAGTTTTCGTGGAGCTTGCTCTCTTCAAAGCCACCGGACTCCAAAAACAATATTTTTACGTTGCAGAACATGGGAGTTGCTGGTCTACCGCTGCCCGGATTGTTTAGTATGTTAGTGAGTGTTATTGTGTGACTTTGGTGTTACGGAAGTCAGATCAACCAAAGTCACTCAAACTCACAGAACGAGGCAGCGGTAGACCAGAAACTCCAGTTATTCTGCAGGGTAAAATGTTTTAGTAAATGATGTCTGGTGGCTTTGAGAGCACAGATTGGCTGCAGCTTCCCCCACATAAACTTAAACAGGCCTCTCTGGCAACAAGTTAGCGGTGATAATATTCTAAATATAGTGTACATAATCTGATATTCATTTTTTTTAAGTTGGCTAAAATACATTTTGCTTTATTCCTTTCTGCTTCTCCAATCTGGGGCATGCCAACCACCCACTATGGGTAATACACTATAGATAAATTCATCATATAAACACTTCTAAATATCCGAACTATCCCTTTGACATGTATTAATCTGTCAAATGTTCAATTAGGCCGTTAACTAGTAAGAAATCTCTGTAGACTTGTGACGCAGATGAAATGCCTGTTCCATCTGTGCCTTTAGGCTGGAAGCAGATGAGAAATCATGAGCAATTCAACACATGGGAATACCATAATAGTGAGTCTGTGAGCTAACCTGCCCTACTTTCCAAACAGGAGTGGGTGGGTTTGCTTAGTTCCACAGAGTCAACAAAACTTTCCTCGGTTTTGATGTGGCGTTAAAAAAAAAAGGCGCTCTGTCATCAGATCACAACTCTGTTATGATTCTTGTAAATGTAAATTAAAGATTTAACAACCTAAATACATGGTAGGCTTCACAGTGGCATCCAAATAGAGAACAGTTGTCGTGGTTGAATAAATCAGGGCCGTACTAACCTGTAAAACTTTATTAAACCATGTCATCTTATAAAGTCTCACTTGTAATGTCGCTGTGTCTCTGAGTGATTGAGAGAGTCGTCTGACTTGATGTTTCTTTTTTTGTATGCAGAGGAGCCCACAGCCACTCCCTATGAGGGGACGTGGTATGATGATTACGATGAATATGGAATGAGTATGTACACACACACACAACAGAAACCTATTCATATTGAGTGTTTTACATTAGATCCTTTACTTAAGCTGCAGTGCAACTTCCTGCCAACAAAGCTTAGAGGAAGGAAAAAGGATAAAAAGTCAGGTCAATAATTTTCCGGATTTATAAATGATCCTTTGTGACCTTTTTTGCCGTTTATGGTTCCTAAAAGCTTGCAAAAACCCAGAAAGACTTGCACACTGCTGAATACTGGGCTGCTGTATTTATAGGTATTTCTATAAAATTGTTCCTTGATTTTCCACAGGGAAGAAAGAAGACGAGACAGACGAAAAATGGATGGAGAAGGAGAGAGAGAGGGCAGAAAAAGAGAGGGCGAGGGAAGCAAAAGGTAAGAAAACCCAGATGTTAGACTTTTTTCCCCCTTTTCTTACATAACATCATTGTGCACAGTCATGTCTGAATGTATACGATGTTGTAGTTGCCAAAGCAAAGAACACGCTCTGTGACCTAAGTGCCAAAGTACTAACAGATAACAGCGCTAAGGTGTTCACTCCCTTGGATCACATTTCTGTTGTAACAGAACGCAGATGTGACTTCCCGCCACGCTGATGTCAGCTGGCCTTTTGGTACTTGCTTTAACTTGCAAGGCAGGGACAAAAGTTGAGCCCACCAGTACAAAATGGAATTATACAGAAAGCTCTTGGACAAAAGCAAAGAGTGGGAGGTCAACTGAGAACGATCTGCACGCAGCGGATTAGTGAGAGTGATAACGGAAAGAGACGACAAGGGAGAATTAGCAGGGCGAGAATGTTGCAATGTCTAAAATATTCACACCACATTGGACTCTTTTCTCCGCCACGTGTCTGCTGTGTGTAGTGGGGTTAGCTGGTGGTTAAGGCGAGCCTGGAGACGATGATATATAACACTGTCAGGCATGGTGTCAATAGGGCTCTTCCTGTGTGGACAGTTCTAGGGCTGTACCGGATAGCTCAATGCTTCATTTATAACACTGACATTCAAATTCTAAATTAGCACCTGAATTCTGTGCAGCTTCTTTTTTATTCATTTTTGTATTACATGTCTATTTATTCAGTTTAAACCCAGTATTTCTGCACAGTTGCAGAAAAATATTAGGCTAAAGTAATTTTATTAGTAATATACTATTTGCATCAATCAATCAGTCAATCAAACCTTATGTATATGGTACCTTTAAACGGGAGGCTGTGGCTCAGTTGGTAGAGTTGGTTGGCCCCTAACCGAAGGGTTGGTGGTTCGATCCCTGATCCCCAGCCTACATGTCGAAGTATCCTTGAGCAAGATACTGAACCCCAAATTGCTCCCGATGCTGTGTTCATCGGTGTGTGAATGAATTCCCAATGGTGGCAGGTGGGACCGTTTAGGGTAGCCTCTGCCACCAGTATGAATGTGTGTGTGAAAGGGTGAATGAGCGCAGTCTGTAGTGTAAAGCGTTTTGAGTGGTCGCAAAGCGACTAGAAAAGCGCTATATAAGTGCAGGTCCATTTACCATTACCATTTAAACAAATTAAATGCGTTTTACAAGTGACTCAGGATGCTAAAAATAATTAAACTTAAAAAAATAAAATTTAATAAAATTAATCACAATTATCAACAGTAAATTGTTTATTAAACAAATAAATAATGAGGATGATAAGCGAAAAAAGGGAGGACATAGAGTTATAAACCTCTACACAAAAGCCAGACTAAATATGCAGGTTTTTAGTTTATATTTTAAAAATATCAATATTTTCAGCTCCTCTGGAGGCTGATCCAGCAACATGGAGCGTGATAGCTCAAATTAGTTTCAGCAATTGTTTTTGTTTTGCTTTGTGGAACAGATTCCAGTGGTGGCTGCTTCAGATTGTTTCTGAATCTTGTGATGCAGCATTTCAAATAACTCCAGACCAAAATTTATTGGAAAAAGACATTCACGTTCAGTTCCAGTCATCACAGCATGATTTAATCTAAGAAAATATTTGTGTCAGTCCTCGTTTGTTGCCATTCAGCTTTTCAAAAACATTTTCATTGCAGTTGAAAAAAAAACATCTATAAAATGTAAGAAAATAGTGAAAAATGTCCTTCCCAGTTTCTCAAAATCCAAGGTGATGTCTTTAAATGTCTTGTTTTGTCAGTCCAAAACCAAAAGATATTTAATGTAATATGATACAAGAAAACAAGAACAAGAAAAGGCAGGAAATCTCCATATTCGAGAGGCTGAAAACAGCATTTTGTTTTTGCAATTTTTGCATAAAAAATTACAGTAATGATTAATTGATACTCAAAATAGTTGACAATTATTTTTATTTCGATCGACTAATCGATTAGCCAACTCATTGTTGCAGATGTTCCCTCTTGTTCCACACAAAGGGAGGCACACACTGGTTTTAACAGGGCGGTTAAGCAGCAGTCTTACAATAAAACTAAATTTTTCCTGCAATAACAAAAAATCTATTTCCGTTCTTACACTTCTCACACTAAAAAACGACAACAGATATTTGAAAACCTCAATAGAAGTTTCACATTTCCAAAAAATGACATTTACTACAGCTCTACACAGTTTATTGCTATCTTATAGTAAAAGGCATTTTTAGCTAACACAAGTTCAGCAGTTTCTGTTGCATGAAGCACAGATCTGTAACACAGAGGTCTAAAGCAGATGTGTGATTGCACCCACAGACATCAATGTGTGTCAATGGGTGCATGTGTTTGTCCACTTGTGCATGTAGGTACTGTAGGTGAGTGAGCTTACAACATGTTTCACATTCCCGCTGTCAGTTAGACGTCTGGCAGCCATACTGCCAGCAATACACTGCATCATGTCAATGATGATGGATGAGGATTCTGCAGTGTTCTTCAAAAGTATAAACTCTGTGGGTCAGGATGATCCAAGTTTGATGGGAACACACTTGGAATGGGAGGGATTATAACATCTGGGGGGGTTCACCGCACTCCAGCCATGGGGGAGTTTTGGCATATAAAATCAGCAAAATAAACATGAATTCCCAAATCATTTCTGGGCAGTGAGAGAGAAAATATTCATCCAAGACAGCGCAATTTATCTGGCATTCAGACTGTTTTTCTGATTTCTGCCAGAGAGAGCGCAGAAGCTGAAGGAGGCAGAGGAACGAGCCAGGAGCAGACCACGTGTCTACAAAGAGCCAAAGAGTAAGTCAGCGTCTGTTACAAACCTGGAAAACATTGCATACGCTTTGCTAATATAATTAACATATCATTTGATGTTCTGTGTACGTGGCAGAGTGTCCTCCCCTGGGGTTGGAGTCCCATAAGGTCGAGCCAGACCAGCTTTCCGCCTCCTCCATGTCTCAATATATTTTTGCACCTCAGAGGGCGCGCCTCAACATGCAGGTACACAACAATCAGAGCAGGACCGCTGTGGTCTGAACGCTCACATACAGTACAGCTATCACTTACATAGTGCCAGACCTGGAAATAAGCACCAGCTTCCAGACACATGTCGGAAAATACTGTTATGGCTAAGTCTGTCGCTTCCATTAGCTGCTTTGGGTGTTTATGTTCAGCAATCTTTATAGTCCAAGAATCTTTTTAGCAGCTTAGTAATTAAATCAGATGATAAATCTTCCAAATGCTCCTGCTTTCCACTGCTGATTTTTTATTCAAAACCTACTTTGAATGCCAACTTTTTATGGTATCTGTGATGTATGTGCAGGGACGGGCTTAAAGGGATCTTTTGAAATTAAGTTGTATGAAGCTTACACCAACTTCCTCATACAACCCCACCGAATTATCCCTTTCAATGACTTGCATGTCAGTGCATGATGAGCTGATATTTGAAGTTTATGCATGAGTCAAAGGATGCATCAGCGTGTGTTGTGGCCTCTGTGGTTCCCAGGGCTCGGAAGATGAAGATAACATGAGAGGTGGAGCGTGGTGTGCAAACGCAGAGGACAGGATCCACTGGTTTGAGATCGATGCTCGCAGGGAGACGGAGTTCACAGGAATCCTAACACAAGGACGAGACTCCTCCAACGAGTAAGACACAAAGATATAAACAATATATAAACATAGATGATTACATTCCATTTTCCATTTCCTAATTTATTGTCTCATTTCAGGAGTGACTACGTGACGTCCTACTTCCTGGCTTTTAGCAATGACAGCAGAGAATGGACCACCATCCATGATGGATACGCTGACTGGGTGAGTTCACCTCCATGGGCACCATGCATGAAGTCTGTCTCCTCTTTCCCTGACTGAAGGCTCTCCCTTTTCTCTCTGTCCCAGTTGTTCTTTGGAAACAATGATAGGGACACTCCGGTCATGAACCAGCTGGCAGAGCCTGTGGTGGCCCGCTACATGAGAATCATCCCTCAGAGCTGGAACGGCTCTCTGTGCATGAGGCTGGAGGTTCTCGGCTGCCCCGTGCAAGGTGGGCCTCAAACATCAACGATTATGCATGAACACACACTAAAACACATTCAATTAATAATGCATTTTGTTCTTTTTGTTTCACAGATCCAGCAGATGCTCGGTTCAGGCAAAATGAAGTGACCCCGGTAGACTACTTGGAGTTCAAACATCACAGCTACTCAGAGATGGTTGCAGTGAGTATCCTCATACAGAGACCGCCTGCGTGTCTGCTGGCTGATTGAAATTCCACAGGAAATCCTCAGTTATTTCCCCAAAGATGAAAACAAAATAATTTCTCTGGAACAATTCATCATTGAACTAGGAGGTCTGTTTAAATCCACTTTAATATAAACTGATATTTAAACCCCTGCAGAGGGCTCATTCCTCCTCATTTTGTTATTTCGCCACCACCAGAGGGCAACAAGACCTTTCAACACTGACGCACTGCTAATCATGAAGAGTCCATTGTACAGAGTACATTGTTCAAGGGCACGATTCATGATTTTTCAATAACGCAGATAAATCCAATTGGCTTGTTGTTAACTTAATAAATTGCTGTGACAAATCTGCAAGAAAGCCTCTGAAGATGGATGACTGACTTGCATAAATAATGTGTAAATATGATGCCTTGCACACTGATGATTTCCATAATCTCACCTGTTCAGCTCATGAAGGCAGTGAACTCTGAGTGTCCCAACATCACCAACATCTACAGCCTGGGCCGCAGCTCCAAGGGACTGGATATCATGGTCATGGTCATCTCTGGCAACCCCACAGAGCATGAAATAGGTATGAATGTGTTCATACAACCATGATAATAGCATAAGTTAATAAGAAATGAAATGGATAGTACAGACACTGAAGCTACTTCTGTGAATGGGGGCAGCAGCAAAACCTATTTTAGCCACCTTAAAAAAGGCCCACCTAAAAAATTTTTTATATCAGGTTAATGTATGTATATATTAAGAATATTTTTACCGCTTTACCTTGCCATCAGACAGCCCATTCTGACAGGGAGCTGAAAATGTTATTTCCGTCTGTGCCCTCTTCAAAGCCACCAGACTTATTTGACAAAAACAGTAATTTTACCTTGCAGAACACCGAAATTTGCTGGTCTACCACTGCCTTGATCAGTGAGTTTGTTTGGGTTATAGTGTGACTTTGGTTTTTTTAAAGGGTTAGTTCAGATTGAACAAAGTCACACAATAACACAGACAAACTAAATGATCGGGGCAGCAGTAGACCAGCAACTCCAGTGTTCTGCAAGGTAAAATTACTGTTTTTGTCAAAGGAGTCTGGTGGCTTTCAGAGACCATAGATTGCAGCTTCAGTTCTCCATCAGAAATGGCAGTCTGGCGGTAAGGTAAAGCAGTGAAAATATTCTAAACATAGAATGAACTTAAACTGATATTGCATAGTGGTATATTACTTACTAGCTTCCCTGTCAGTACTCCTGCCCTCTTCTCTAAACCCCTGCTGTAGGTAAACACTGACTATGGTTAAGTATCTTATACAACCCCACTTCAAAAATCCAAACTATCCTATTAAACACCTGAGGACTGATGGGTCTTGATGGCACCACCTATGATTCCTGTAAATCCAAATAAACACCAGGTGGAAGTCAGCAGATTATGGCGAAGGGACAAATAACTACAGTCACGTCTGGTTGTCTCTGCAGGCGAGCCGGAGTTGCGATTCACGGCAGGTCTTCACGGAAACGAGGCAGTGGGTCGGGAGATGATCCTGCTTCTGATGCAGTACCTGTGCAAGGAGTACAAAGACAGAAACCCCAGAGCCCAGCAGCTGGTAGAGGGAATACGCATCCACCTGGTGCCATCGCTCAATCCCGACGGACAGATGGAAGCTTTTGAAGCGGTCAGTGATCATTAAAAGTCATGTGTTTCTACTTAACTGGCAAACAAAAGAGAGGAACAAACAGGAAATGTCAGTGAATCATGCTGTGGTAGTGGTTTAGGGTGACTTGGCGCCATGTGATTGTCCAAATTCTCCCCCGCAGGGATCAGAGCTGAGTGGATGGACCACAGGACACTTCACCAACGACGGCTATGACATCTTCCAGAACTTCCCCGACCTGAATAGTATCCTGTGGGATGCCGAAGATAAGGGCATGGTGCCCAAACTCACCCCCAATCACCACGTACCCATACCAGAGAGCTACGAGACTAACAGCTCGGTAAGGAGGAGGGAACAGAGACAGAGGAGACAGAAGAACTCAAGTGACTAGGGGTCTCCAAAGCTTCACAGGGGTTGAAAGGCCTTCTTGATTTTGAGGGGTGAAAACAACTTTTTCAGGGTTCAGGTATTAAGTGCCAGCTCAGCATGGTAAAAGGAAAGCAATGCAAAAACCAGGTGTTCTTGGTTAAAAGTCAAGGTATTTATTTCTAAGGAAAAGGCAAACACATCATAAATGGTCAGACTAAAAGAAAAACAAATGGCTTGTGGTTGTTGTTAAAAAACAAGAAACAAAATGAGGACTTTTAAACCAAGAGCTGCAACTAAATAAACCATTAAACATTAAAATAAGCCCCTGACTAACTAATAAACAAAATAAATCTGTGTGTGTAGGTTTCATCAGTTTTCGGAGATTATTCCCCAGAAAGTTTAACTAGTGTCTGTATAAATCCCCAGAGTTTTAAAACAATCAACAAAGCCTTGCTTCTTCTTTTTAAATTGTGGGTTACAATAGTATACAGTCAAACAACTTAGAGCCATAATTACATCAATAAAGAACCACATGACAGACTAAAGAATGACACAGAAATAAATAAAAATGTGGAGAGCAAATTAACATTGTATGCTAGACAGATCACCAAATAGTTGGTTACAATTTTGTATGGTAGACAAGCTTTTCTTATTGTTTACATTTTCCAGAGACTTCATTAATGTAATAAAATCAAGTAGAAAACATTTTAAATAGGTGGATGATTAACAAAGTCTAGCTCAACCACAAAAAAGACAAAGTAAACGATCTACTAAGTTCTCAGCTGCTACTGTTGTTGAGCTGCAGAAAACTTTATTGGTTGATTGACAGGCTCGACTGAGTGCCACACCAATCAGAATCCATGGTCAGCAGAAAGGGGGCGGGGCTTCAATATGATCCGATCGCACATGAGGGACGGCACATCTCAATTAACATACAATAAAAACAAGGCAATTTAATCATTGTCGTAACCATGCTACAAAATCTTCGTTAAATAGCCATTTTTTGGTTGAAAAGTACACAAATGAGCTAACAGAACAACAGCCAAGTTTCACAGAAAATAAAACATGTCATTTGTCAAAAAAAGAAGCTTATTAGATATGTATGTGTTGTTTATGTGTTATTTTGTTAAGACAAAAATAATAATAATAATAATAGTAAAGGTAACCTTATTAAACCTCCTCAAATTTCAAATGCAATATTCACAGGAAACAATCTGCTCAAAATGAATCAAAATAACTTGTTTTACACAAACTTCCTGCAGTAATTGCCTTAACTATTTGGGTTAATTGTATAATTGTTTATTATTATTATTATTATTATTATTATTATAAATTGTTCTGTACTGCTGTTGTTGTGCATTGCATATTATATGAAAAATCCATAAATTATGTCACTCAGTCAGGGCGTTATCACTTTACCAGTGATAGAACAAAGGTCCCTTAAGGGAAAAGGGAACCTGTAATAAGGAAACTGGTTCCGACACACTTCCAGCTGTTTTTCCTTAAAAGCTCTTCTCCTCATATACGAGTGTTGTTGTTTTTTCTATACAATGGAAATAAAAGACCTTTGCACTCTTAAAAAGGTGGTTGCGGCCTACTCAGTAAACAAAAATGTGTATACTGTACTTACATTGATCCTGTTGTTGTTCCAGATTGCTGTGGAAACCAGGGCCATAATCTCCTGGATGAAAAGCTATCCATTTGTGTTAGGTGCAAACTTCCAGGGCGGAGAGAGAATTGTAGCCTACCCTTATGACAGCTTACGTCTCAACAAGCCTGCCAACAGCCAGAAACCCCACAGCCGCAAGAAGAGACAGTATGAATTTATCTTCTCCTTTTGACACAATGTTTGTTGTTGTTGTTTTCCTGCTTTACACATACATTTATTTCATCTCACACTTTTTCTACTCATCTTCTGTGTGGCTCTGCATGAACCGCTTCATGCAAAGTTAAAGTCTTAGTTCAGCAGAAATATATTTCTTTTAGGTATGAAGAGGAAAGTTTCGATGTGACAGAGTGGGGAAGGGGCTATCACGAGGAGCCAGAGGAAGACTGGAGAGGAAGGGGATACGGAGAGCCAGAAGAAGAGTGGAGGGGCCACGGCCAGGGCCACAATCAAGGCTACGACCAGGGCCACAATCAAGGCTACGACCAGGGCCACAATCAAGGCTACGACCACAACCAAGGTTACGAACATGGATACGACCACAATCAAGGTTACAACCATGGCTACGACCACAACCAAGGCTACGACCATGGCTACGACCAAAACCAAGGTTATGAGCATGGCTATGACCACAACCAAGGCTATGGCCACAGAGAGGAAGAGGAAGACAGAGGAAGAAGTGACGGCTACCAGTACACTGAGCCGGAGGATGAGCCTCGGGTGATTGCAGACGAGTCCCTCTTCAGGTGGCTGGCTGTCTCCTACGCCTCCACACACCTCACCATGACACACACCTACCACGGCTCCTGCCACGGAGACGCAGCTGCCGGGGTGCACGGCATCGTCAACCGGGCCAAATGGAAGCCAGTCACAGGAAGTAAGTAGAGGCCATTGGGTTCATCATGTGGGTCGCAGGTATTTCAGCTGCCTGCATGCATTTACATCACACCCTGGTGGACGATATGTGAAATGCACGCTCTGAGGTTAATCTGTGTGTGTGTGTGTGTGTGTGTGTGTGTGTGTGTGTTCACCCTCTAGGTATGAATGATTTCAGCTATCTGCACACCAACTGTTTTGAGCTCTCCGTGTTCCTGGGATGTGATAAGTTCCCTCATCAGAGTGAGTTGGCGTATGAGTGGGAGAAGAACAGAGAAGCGATGCTCATCTTCATGGAGCAGGTTAGTCACACACACACACACACACACACACACACACACAGCACGTCATGTTCAGCATACAATCTGTTGTACTGTAATGCAGACTTTCTGATTTGATATTGTCCTAAAACAAAACAAAAAACAGGTATATTAAATGAAAATGGTGCTCAGTCATGGTGGCAACACAATAAATAACTCCAATTCTAACAAATCCACATTAGGGTTGACCTTTATGTTTGAAATCAACTTGATAATATTAAAATATTTTCTAGATATTGTTCTGTCTCCATATTGATAAATGATAAATGTGTCCCACTGTGGTGTGCTTTATAATAAATAGAACTACTTTACTTACTATCAGAAATAACATAAGACTAACACAGTCTTCTCCAGAATCCTCTTGCAAACTGTCTTTACCATTATCTGTACATTTGTGTACTTCTTAAATCCTGTTAACTTAAAAATTGCAGGTGACCTGTGGAGAAATAACTGCAACATTGAAAGAAAAAGAAAGAACTGGACTGAGTTGTGATGGAAGCAAATCATATTTAATAAGTGGCACCTCAAAAGGCATCGTCTCAAAATTTAAAACCTACTAGAATTATGAATACGACTTTTTATAACATATTGTGACCTTTCTAACAATCTCATTTAGGACTTTTTAGGAATTTGCAGGAACCTTGTAATTACATTGACCCTCTTTTAAACGGTTCCCCCTCTCTATCCAGGTGCATCGAGGCATCCGAGGCATTGTGAAGGACCAGCAGGGGAGCCCAATTGCAAACGC
The DNA here is from genome assembly GCF_030273125.1 of Centropristis striata. NCBI lineage: Eukaryota > Metazoa > Chordata > Actinopteri > Perciformes > Serranidae > Centropristis > Centropristis striata. The sequence continues at coordinate 17,061,508 of NC_081523.1, forward strand.
CACTGTATCAGTAGAAGGGATAAACCATGATGTCACTACAGGTCTGCAGAAAGACTTCCTCTCTTCCCCTTCATGCGTCTCATATGTTTTAACTTAGCTGCCTTAACACAGTGTAGCACAATCTGTGCTAAAAACAAAATGCCTTTCCTCTCTTTGTTATTGCAGCACAAACAGGGGACTACTGGCGGCTGCTTAACCCTGGGGAGTACCGCGTGACGGCTCGAGCTGAGGGCTTCTCTCCTGTGACTAAACTCTGTGTGGTGGGTTACCAGTCAGGAGCCACCGCCTGCAGCTTCAACCTGGCCAAGTCCAACTGGGACCGCATTAAACAGGTAAGACATCCTGAACTGACCACACCCTAGACTGACTCACTGAAAGTAGAGTATTAGGATAAGCCTGCCATTGGCGAGCAATTTCATATGGAATTCTCCGCCCCCTTCTGCTATCTGCACTCACCAGCCAATTCATTAGGTACACCTGTTCAACTGTGCAGATGACAAATCTGCAGCAACTGCATGATATTATCATTTCAATATGGATCAAAAATGTCTGAGGAATATTTTCAGCACCTTGTTGAATCTATGCAGTGAATGAAGGCAGTTTTAAAAGACAAATGGGGGTCAAAACTAGTACATTTGTACCTAATGTGGTGGCGTGTCAGTGTATTTTGCATGGACACGCACTGCTTCAAGGGTTAAGCACTGCCCAGTTACTGTAATTGGTTAATGAAATACTTGCTGCCTGAATGATATACAAGTGCAAGACATGCTGCCCGGTGACCAGAATAGGCAGCTAATTTATCTGGGGTTCAGTTTTAGTTGGACTTCGACTTTAAAACACTTTTATTTTGAGATTTGTTATAGTCCTGTGCAGTTTTGGGGGGAAGTGTAAAAGTTATTCAATGGCCAATGTTTTACTTTGAACACACAACTGAAGAATTGAGAATTGTTTGTCATAGAAAATCAGAATCAGAAGGTCTGTTTTTAAAATTGCAATATGTGCATCACAATGATCTAGTACCTAAAAAAGTCTCTTTTAAATTTCTCTGCAGATTATGGCCCTCCATGGCAACAAGCCCATTAGACTCAGCTACAGCAACAACAAAGTACACAACCCTGCAGTTGCCAATAGCAACCGGCGTGTGGTAAGTGGCAGCAGTGGATATTCACAGAATTCACAAATCAGCGCTGAACGGCAGAGGAGGCTCAGGATAGCTCGTCTCCGTCGACTCCGGCAGCAGAGATTACTGAGGTTAAGATCAACGACGACATTACCCCCAACAACTACAATTCCCACAACACCAGAGACCACGACATCCTGGTACGACTCGTGGGTCATAGGGGAGGGACAGTCCTCGACGCCTGGCGGCTTCACAGACTCCTTCCTGGATTATAACTACGAGTACAAGATTGATGCCTATTAATCTGAACACACACACACACACACGGTCCTCTTCTACAAGTAGTTCTCATTGCCGTGTTGTACTTGGAGCAGGCTGATAAAGAATCTAATGAGGAATCCTGTCTTTGTATGACACAAACGCAGTGGGAATGTACAGAATATTAACTACATTCATTGTATAAAGATAGTGCATCTATTACTCAACAAAACGCCTCTTCACAGTACTTGACCTTGTTAATTATAAGAGTACACACAAACACAAATTCACATTTTTATGACTTCTTATTCCGTCTGTTTGCTTCATGAAAAGTTGTTTATTGTGGACGCACATTAAAGAAAAGTCATGCTTTTTTTTTTTACTTCACCAGAGTTATTTACCATCCATTGCAGAAATATTTTTTATAGTATGAACAGTCACAGAAGGTTTTAAAAATGTTTTCAAAGTTGGTAACAGAGAAGCAGACACAGCTGGTTATTTTTCAAATAAAGGCTTGTTAATACAGAATGCTTGTCTCTTTTTTGGCACCTTTGTGAACACTGATTGAAGAGTAGAGTAGCAGGATGTCAGTGATGTTTATCTCTTACAGTCTTATGTAAACACTTTAATAGAAGCATTAGAAGCAACATTATATATAAAGGTGATTCTAACAGCAATCCATTGACTCTTATGATACTGGACAGCATCAGTGTAGAAAGGACTGCAATTCTTTGCCCACTGCTGCCTTGATTCCTTGTGCCCAGAATGAATATTAACAAATAGTGTCCGAGAAGTGTCGGTGTGTTGGTGCTGCATGTGGATATGGAAGCTCAGTGGCTGATGTTCATCTCACTATCCTCATCGTCGTCAGCGGAGAAGGCTGAGAAGCTGACTGGCTCACATGCAAGAGTACGTAAATTAACCAGACACGCCGTTTGGGTGCTGCTGAAGTCCGGAACAGTAACCAAAAGGACTTCCTGGCCATCAGGGCCTGCCAGAAAGAGAAAAAGAAGAAATATGTTGGCACGTTACTAAAGAGAAAGTCCCTTCATATGGAATAATGTAGCCAAAATAGTGTCAATATTTTGGAGTCTAAAGTAAGACCATCGTGATCATCCAACTAGTTTTATGTGCACATCACATACTGACCTTTGATGGGCTTGGACGCAAAGGTCGGGGCGTTGCCACTGAAGTAGACGTGGGGACACTCCTCGAGGATAAAAGGGTCTTTTTTGTAAAATGGGTAACAACCTGACAAAATTAAAAGACCACAGTGTGAATACTTTGGACTGATATCAGCATGAAGGTTTGTGTTTTCTTCTGCATCAACTTGTCAACAAACCAAGAGTATCAGGAGCCGTAGGGGCCAGGTGTCTGAGTCGTAGCGTGTCTTCCAGGATTTCCAGGTGATTTTCCATGCTGCTGTACCTCTGGATGTCACAGACATTCTGGCCTGATGTACCCAGGAACCTTGGTAGTGAGACAAACACCTTAAACATCTGGAAACTTGCTTGGGATTCAAAAGGTAAGTTGAAACACAGCAATTTTGGATGTTACGCTCACCTCACTCCATCAATGTTAGCTTGGAATGGATTGGAGGCCAAGTTTAGTGTGGGGTACACTGAGGACAAGGGGAACATACAGCGGTGCAGAGGCTGCTGAGGGAGGGTGTAGTTGGTGGGGTCGTACTGGCCGGGCATTACATCCACTGGAACCGAGGCCTAGAAAAGCAGAAAGAAGTGACACTGAAGCACTTTTTTCAGTTCAAAATTATTTTACTTACTTAACTTGTGTTGAGCAGTCTTTTGTCCCAGGCTTTAATATGTCTAATGTTTATTATTATTCATTTTTTACAGTTTATGGCTATGATAAATGGTGTAACTTTTTTCATTCTTTTTAAAGATTAGATACCTGTCGGCAGGTTGTGGGGTTCAGAGGATGGGTGATTGATAAAATCCTCACTTTTTACGTAATTTAAATTGACGTACCACGATTTAGCTATTTTTCTGACAAAAATCTATTCCCAACCTGTTTTTGGATTTAATAATTAGACTGGAATAATAAAACAAATTAACAATATGGCACAATCTCGGAGGGTAAACAAATATATCAATGCACACTATATATTGTACAAAATAATATAAAAAATGCATATGCTGGACATATGTAGAGGGGGAAGCAGACTCACCACCAGCTGATGCAGCAGCTCATCCAGCAGACGCATGGCCTCCACGCTGCCAGCCTGAGTCTTCTTGGTGAGGTACTTGGGCTGGACACACAGAGAGGGTAAACAGGTATTTGGATGTTTTTAGGTGAACAACTTTTTTGAAGAAGTTAAACCAATAAGAGATATATGTATGTCTGTAAATGTGCGTCAAGGTGAAACAGGCTCCAGTTACCTTTGTTGATGCGTCCTTGTCTTGTGTGTTTTGGCTCAGGAGGTTTCCAGCCAGTACGACCCTGGAAATCGTCGCTGCCCCGCTCTGCTCCCCCTGGTCACCGAGCTGACCGGTTACCATGTCGACAAGCAACTGCAACCCTAGCATGCTGTCAGCATGACTACTTCCAAGACCAAGTCCTGAGACCAGGAGCACAAACCTGAAAGTGACAGACAATAGATTAGGATCTATTATCACAAAATGCTTGGATTTATGTGTATGTGTGTGTGTGTGTGTGTGTACCTGTCAGAGCTAAGCGCAGGTCTTGGTGTCTGCAGAGGAAGATCAGCCATGCAAAAGTCCTCAACTGTGAACTTCCCATCATTCTTCTCAGCTCCATATATTGCAATAACACTACCTGAAAGAGAAACAGGAGGGATGCAAAAGAGATGTTACTCTTTTAGTGATTTGATAGTTAAATTCTTCTTCATCCTGCTGTGACACCAAGAAAGATCCTGACCTGTGACACACTTGTCTCGGTCAATTTTGCCCTCCAGTTTGATCCTTTGCAGCTCATCCTCAAGAATCAGCTCATCTGTGTCGCTGATGTATTTGGTCCGTGCAGGCTGAGGCAGCAGGTTGTGCTGATGGAAAGAGGAAAACCGCAGACATGATACATCCATAACACCTGCCAGAAGCTGATTTCATTTTGTCTCTGTGAGAAAGGGGCCACAGATGTTGAATTAAGCACGACTGCTAACCTCCTCACTGATCTCTTTCAGAATAGATGGCTGCAATTCCATACGCTTGAACAAGGTTCCCACAATGCAACACTGCTCCCCTGTCTGAAGATCACACAGCTTCCTGATAAGCACATTCGATCCTTGCAGAGACAGAAAGAGACAAAGAGATGAGAAAATACATGGAAATTTAATTCAGATGCTTTTTAGTTGCATAAGTCAAGTCAAGTCAAGGCTTATTTAAAAACAACCTTGGTTGACCAAATTGCTGTACAGTTATTAAAATACAATAAAATCATACCCAAATATAGTGATACATTAAAAAACAACAACAATGAAAACAATAAAAATAATGAAAAACTCAATTATATAAAGAGTAAAAGGGCAGAAGTGCAAGTCGATTAATCACTCAAGTAAAGTACAAGTGCCTCCAAATTGCACTCTACTTTAGTAAATGTACTTATTTACTTTCCCACATGTGGGGCATAAATGTCCTAACCTTACCCCACTTCTGCTGGGCTCTTTCTGAGAGCAAGGGCCTCATCTGCATGAGTCGTGCTGCGTAAATGTGAGCATACTGGCGATTGAAACTCCGATCCCCGACTGTGTATCGGTCGGAGCATGGACTGTAGGCCAGCGACGTCCTCTCAAACACCGGTCCCTGGTCCTCGGAGGCAGGTCGGCAAAGCAGAGAGGAGCCCTCCTTCTGGGCGCTCATATCGGAAAACATGATTGTCCTGAAGCAGGGGAGATGTACATATGCAGGTTTACAAAGTGGCTTTACCAGGCTAGCTTCACAGGAGTTTTTGACTTCGCGTTAGTTAATGACAGCGAGTAGTGCTGTGACTGTCTCTTACAAAACATGCCTACTGCTTTCATAATATCGCTACTGTGACAGTTGTAACAACCTTACCTTAGAAGAGAGAAAGTCGAGCTTCAGCTGATACCCGTTTTAAATCAGGTATTACGTTGTATTTCCAGATATCACTGATTTTATTCCTTAACAGCGAGCAAAAGAAACAGTTCCCGCGAAATCACTCGCTCAACATTGCAATTTTTTTCAAGGCGAGCGCGAAATCTCGCGAGAAAAACAAATCAAACAAAAATAAGACATTATAGTAACGTAACGTACCATAAACCGGAGACGAAAAGTACCTAAATACACGTTAAGATGTAGTGTTGCACACTATTGTTATATATACGGGTATAAGGTTGTATAATGTTAAGATTAAAAAACCGAGACCGGTTTATTTTTTTATTTTTTTCACACCGTCGCGTAGTGTTTACGTCACAGATTTATAAACATTAGTCGCAGAACATCGACGTCACAAAAGCGTCGCGGCAGCACGCAGCCTCGCCATTTTCATCGCTCTTTGTGCGCCACTAGCTGCTAATAATTTAGCATATTTTAACCGTCGATTCGGGTTTTAATTCGTTTGCAAAAAGACAAAAAGATGCAAGGAAACAGAGGCCAGCAGAACCACGGGTCTAACCGCCCGGGAGACCAGAAGAAACCCGGAGGAACAAACACGAATGGGCAGCAGCCTGATCCCAGCGAGCAGACAAACCCCAATGAGGCCTTAACTCTGGACCTGCAGAGCTTCAGAAAGCCCGGGGAGAAAACCTTCACCCAGCGCAGCAGGCTGTTTGTGGGGAACCTACCAACCGGAGTGACTGAGGCGGATCTGGAGAAACTCTTCGAAAAGTACGGCAAAGCAAGCGAGATCTTCATCAACAAGGACAGGGGCTTCGGCTTCATCCGGCTGGAGACCAGGATCATAGCAGAAATCGCCAGAGCCGAGCTAGATGACACTCCATTCAGAGGCAGGCCAATTCGGGTGAGATTTGCCACACACGGTGCTGCTTTAACTGTGAAAAATTTACCAGAGTTTGTGTCCAATGAGCTGCTGGAGGAGGCCTTCGCTGTGTTTGGTCAGATAGAAAGAGCTGTGGTTATAGTGGATGACCGAGGAAGACCCACAGGGAAGGGGATAGTGGAGTACACCTCAAAGCCAGCTGCAAGAAAGGCTTTGGATAAATGCAGTGATGGTGCCTATCTGCTCACAGCTTTCCCCAGACCTATTACAGTGGAGCCCATGGACCAGCTTGATGAAGACGAGGGCCTGTCAGAGAAACTCATAAACAAAAACCAGCAGTATCACAAAGAGCGTGAGCAGCCACCACGGTTTGCTCAGCCAGGCTCCTTCGAGTACGAGTACGCCATGCGTTGGAAGGCCCTGATGGAGATGGAGAAGCAGCAGTACGAGATGGTGGACCGTAACATGAAGGAGGCCCAGGAGAAGCTGGAGGCTGAGATGGAGGCAGCCAGGCACGAGCACCAAGTGATGCTGATGAGGCAGGACCTGCTGAGGAGGCAGGAGGAGCTGCGGAGGATGGAGGAGCTCCACAGTCAGGAGGTGCAGAAGAGGAAGCAGGCCGAGCTCCGGCAGGAGGAGGAACGCCGGAGGAGAGAGGAGGAGATGAGGATGCGCAATGAGGAGATGCTGAAGAGGCAGCAGGAGGGCTTCAGAGGCAACTTCTCTGAAAATAGAGAGCAAGACATGAGGATGCATATGGGCGGTCATGGGATGAACAGAAACTCTCTGGGTGGCAACGCTGGTCCTGCAGGTACTCCCGGCATGGCTGCTGAGAATGCTCCAATGATGTCCGGGCCAGGAAACAACAACAACATGCCGGGAGGAGGCCAGGGTGGCTTCCCCAGAGGCCTCCCCGGGCCTGGAGACTATGGACCAAACAAGCAGCGCAGATTTTAAATCACATGTCTACCCTTTTCATACTCACTGTATTTTAAAGTTCAGGTAGTGAGTTACTTTTTGAACTTTAAAAAACTGTTGCATGTCTTTTTTTTTTTACCTTTTTATTTGTACCTTTTTTGAGTTGTGTCTTTAGTACTAAAATGTCATAACTCCAAATGAGCCATATGTTTTATGTTATTTTTCACCTTTAGTGTTAGGGATAGAAAATGTTTTTGTCTTGGACATGTTGGCTTTTTCTGGAATAAATTCACGGTTCCCTAAGAATTTTGTTTTTTTATTTTTAATTTAAAGACTTCTCAATGTGTTTCAGAGCAGCTTGGAGCCAAATTTGTCCCCATTAAGACACATTTTTTAGCTTCTACATAACCATTGTGTAGAGAAAAGATGGCAAGTCTCATTCTGGCACAGATTAGAGTATTGATTGTATGAACTCTGGGCCCACTGATAAATCAGTGACCTAAATCACAATCCCAAGGCAGCATATAATGTCAACGTCAATAGCACAATCTCCAACGAGTCAGGCAGAATATAGTGCAAACAGTCATGAAAACAGTTGCTGCTTTGCTTTTCAACACAGTAACAACAATCGTGAAGAAATAATACTAATGTTGAGGTTATTTTGGGATTGTTCTACACACCAGCTGATGTGAATTACCTTGCTGATTAATTATTAATCGTTGATTTTGTTTTTTCTTCCTTATTGTAGGCTCGGCTGTGTTATTACAAATGTTTTGTGAGCTTGTCATACATTTATTTCCCCTCCAGTCAGAGAACAATTTTTTTTGACAAGCCACATATAATGGCTAAACTGACTGTGTTTTGCAGATACTTGTAATTCGATTCTTCAAAAAGATCATTTCAGACACCCACAATGTTTTGCCATTCATGTGTATTGGGCTTTTAATTTCAGATTCAAGGGTTCTGGCCCACTCATTTCCAAGGCTGCATGGAGAGGGAAAAATCTGAAGAGGTCAAAAGTACAGCAACACCTATAGTATAAAAACAGCTTTATTTAAAGATTTAAATAAAGCTGTTCTGTATACTACAAGTGTATTAACATTCGGGATATCTGCAAAATAATTCTTACTTGAAAAAAGTACCGTTTCTACAGGAGTGTAAGACATTGGCTCAATATAAGAAAAATATTTTCCCTGTTATTTCTAAATTCTAGAGATAATTGTGTCAGTGATTTGGCAACAACAAAGCTTTTTTTTTTTTCAAGTAAATGCATTGCACTCTAAATGTATGATGCATTTATTAAGATATCTACAATCCAGTTGTTACTTCTCATGATTTTTAATATCCAAAAACTGCACATCAACAGATATCAACAATACATTTGTGGATGTCTGAAGTTGCATTATTTCTTGACATCATTTTAATTGTAGATATCGTAAATTGCATTTTTTTTAACTAGTGACAATGCAAATTGTTGATATCTATAATGATATTTGTAATGTATTTTTGGGTATTCAAAATTGCGTTGTGGATATCTGAAATTAAAGTTATGTATATGTCATATATTTGTCATAAGTTATTTTCTTCTGGAGAATATGATTGTGGATATCTGAAATGTTCTTTTTTGGCTTGGAAAAAATAAATTACAGATGTCTGCAATACATTTCCAGTCTAGCTATTAAATGTTAAAATTGCCACTTTTACTTTTTAAGGATTTACAAATATATTAAATTTATTTTTGACTATAGTACAATCAAATCTGTAGATACAGTCATGGAAAAAACATATGACCATTGTGTTCTTCAATATCTTGTTAATTTTAATGCCTGGTACAACTAAAGGTATATTTGTTTGGACAAATATAATCACAAAAATAAGAGTCATAAGAGTTTATTTTAAGAGCTTATATCTAGCCATTTTTCATGATTTTCTTGATAACCAAAATCATCAAGAAAACCATGAAAAATGGCTAGATATCAGCTCCTAAATTAAACCCATATGAGCTATATTTGTTGTTATTATATTTGTCCAAACAAGTGTACCTTTTAGATGTACCAGGCATTAAAATGAACAAGAAATAGAAGAAAACAAGGGTGGTCTAATAATTTTTTCCATCACTATATCTTAAAGTGCAATTCCTGCTATCAAGAACTTTACCATGGATATCTTTAATTCTCATTCTGGCCAGTGACAAACCACGAGATTCTATTATGAAGATAGGAGTGTGGCTTTGTTAATTTATTTATTAACGTTAAACAGCTTGCCATAAATCATGAGCAGCTAAAAGTCATATGTTATGATGTTTCATAGCAATCAGAGCCTGGGTGTAACGGATATTAATGCCGGCTCCAGTGCATTAAGGTGTGCCGCTGCTAAGGCTTCCTGGAACCCAGTGGGACAGTGATTTCCCTGCTATGGCAACAGAAAGTGTGTGTTGTTAAAAAGGCCACTGATTTTTATTGACGGGTGACTCCCGGGGTAATTCACCACCTACCTACAGAACCAGACGCTTTGTGACTCATCCATCTTCTAACCGAGGAGGAAGCTGAGAGAGTCGGAGATCGCTGAATGAAGAATAAAGCAAACATCGTGCCCACACAGTCTAAACTGACACTGAGGGTAGTGACACCTGCATACCGACACAGTGAGCAGTGTGTACTGAAATGTCACAATTCACTGACTAATGACACTAAATGGACGGGGTGTCTGCTTTACATTAGCAGTAGGAGGAAGTTCTGATTCATACAAACGTTTTCTTTATTTTCTTTGTCTGGCCTAATAAACAGGAAGGTTTAGGAATACTCCGTTCCAAGTAAAGGTTCTGCATTTTAATTCTTACTCGAGAAAACTACTAGCATCAAAATATACTTATCAAAATACTAGAATAATACATGATATGATTATTAGTGCATTAATGTGTTCATCAATTTGATGTTGCAGCTGGTAATGGTGGAGCTCATGTTCATTTCTTTATAGACTGGTGGTAAAAAGAAACCGAAAGATATGAGATTTTCAAGATTTTAAATGGGATAATTCACATATATTTTTTTAGCTGGAATGAAGACAGACCTATTCTATCTGGATTGTGCATCAATTTTGCACCGATTTGAGTATGTGAAAAGGTTCTCAGAAGGCTACTTTCTTAAGAATAATTAACATTATTAATGTTATTATGAGACATACATAAATGTATGACATTGTCAGCCAATTGTAGAAATGAAAAGTTAGAAAATAAAGAATAAAAAATACAATAGATAGCTAAATAAACATCTGTACTGTATGCTCTGTATCAGTCAATTGCTGGCAATTAAAATAAAGAATACATAAAAATAGAAATAATATGTAACATCATTTCTAAATCACCAGAAGCATCTTTTTCTGCATTATATGTCCTATGAAAAAATGTCATATTGGCACATATCTTACAAAATATATGCTGATAGATAGAATGATATGTCTGTAATAATAATAAACAAGTTGTGCTGTAATATTTATTATTTATTGATCTGAACTTGTAGAGTAACTGAATTTATCAGATAACTGAAATAGAGTAAAAGGTTCTCCATGATGCAAATTTAAGCTGGAGTTTTATGTACAACTCTGTGAAAATACTCAAAAGACTCAGAGTTTAAAGATCAAAGTTCATCGATCCCAGCAGGGTGAAACACAAGAATAAAAGTTTTTAAATGCTGTTTCAGCTCGCTCCCAGTGCTGATCTCAGTACAGACCCGTGCCATGTCAGCAGTGTGTAACGCACATCATGTTCTACTGTTTGAGTTTCATGCAGAGAAAAAAAAACACCGTCATCTACTGAGCTGTCAGGATGAAACCCAAACAGAAACAGCATGCAGAGAAAGTCTGATTTGTAATGGAAGTGGACTGAAACTGTTTATGATTGCATAATAGTCAAACAGTTGCAGCATGCATGTGCCAGACCGGTGCATTAAGGGACGGCTTATATTCTTGTACTTTGTGTCGCAAAAACAAAAAAATAAAGTTAGGGAAGTGACAGTGGTAAATTAGAGATTCAAATTAAGTAGCTCTGGCCTCTCATTCACTGTTAGTAGATTTACAAAAAGCAATGCACTGTTACTGGTAGATAACCCGCGCTAATTGTGAGGCAGGAGCGGGCACGTCAAAAAGGAATTATGGACAAGGGGAGGACATTTTACAATAGATCCTTCATCCACACCCACTCCAGTATGATAGCTTTGCATGGGCCCCCATCTGAAGGGTGTCATCTGTACCCTTTGACCTTAATAGGCTCTTCAAGCCATCTGCATTGGCACCCTGTGGCTGTGACAAAAATAAAAAGAGAAATAAAATGGTTTTCTTTAGATATTTTCATTTATCATTGGTGTAGGCCTAAAGCAGTGCCTTAACCTCTAAATTTTGCCGACTTCAAGTCTAGTTTTGAGTTTCCCTAGGCTAGCTTTCTATTCCAAATCTCCTGAGATATTTCTTCAGCGTCCAGCTTCTCATTTGTATTTGGGTCCTCGCTGCATTCTGACAAAATCATATTAATAAATGCTCATTAAGATCTATAAGTAATGTTGGTAGGCTAATTCAGACTAAGTAGGCTGTTTTATCTTCATTGTAAGGCTCAAAATAAGGTTTGCAGCTCCGTTCTTACATTATTTCTCTTTTTTTGGCCAACAACGGCTCCTTTGTTATTAAAAGTTGCCGACCCCTGGTATGGACTGTATAAAAATAATTGAAATAGCCACGAACCCTCACCCATTGTTTGACGACTCCAGTTTTGAAGCCTTGAGATTTGCATTTTGCCCGTCACCATCTTGTTTTTTTGTAGCCAGTGCATGCACAGAAGATAATTTATCAGTTAATGCAAGCAACTAATAGTTGTTGTATGCTATAATGACAATTTGTGGTGGGAAAGGCACAGGTGTAACAGATATTAATAGTGGCTCCAGTTATACTTTGTAGAGCAAAGTCTATTTAAAATGAAAAGCTGACTCCCTGGAGTGTCTTTTAGCACACCAGAACACTGAACACTGTTTGTTTACTTAAAAGTAAAGGTGGCAGCCCCCTGTCAATCACATCACATGTAGCCCCACCTTAAGCGTACACTGCTTTATCGTATGTTTTTCTTACTCTAAATGGGACCATAATTAACGTCTGTAATAAAGAAGACTTGAAGCTGTAGCAAACATCTAAACTTCCAGCTGTGAGGGCAAGTCAAGTACATTTTATTTATATAGCCCAAAATCATAAATCACAGATTTGCCTCAAAGGGCTTTACAGACTGTACATAGTATGACACCTTCTGTCTTTAGACCCTCACATTGGCCAGGGAGAAACTCCTCAAAAAACCCTTTCAACAGGGGAAAAAGAAGAAGAAACCTCAGGGAGAGCGACAGAGGAGGGATCCATCTCGCAGGACGGACAGACGTGCAATAGATGTTGTTGTAGGTGATAGGGCACCTGATAAAAGAGACAATCTGATTGAAATTGCAGATATTTGAGGATCCTCCTATCTCCATCACGCGAAGGTTTTATATCCTCTCTACAGTTCTCAGCTGATAGCCACAGTCTTTCTGAGGAAGCCACCCTTCACCCATACCGGAGTCCAAAAAGTCAAGACCGACCTGCCAGCATAGTGACAGCTCCATAAATGATGATTGATAAGGACTTGATCATAAAGAGGGGAAAGTGTGTTTTATCTGAAGGTGAGATCAGCAAGGTCTCAGAGAAAAAATGCTCTAGATAAGTACATTTTTACTGTACCTTGGAGGATAGATGGCAAGAGACTTTCCACAACTCTCTGTAAGATTTTTCTACTTCTGAGCCTGTGACTTATAAAAGCACAATGATTCAGTAGATATTTGTCACCAATTACACCTCATAATTTACATTCTGTATACATATGCATGCGTAATGATTTAAAGCCTGCATGATTATATAAATATATTACATGTCAGATTATAAATAAATCTTATTTAAGTGTTTGTGACCTCTCGGCATGTAGATGGCCTTTTTAGATAATAATTTATATAAAATTCAGTCCTATGTTTGAACCACAGAAGAAAAAAGTTACACCAATATCTATATTTGTCCTTTATGCAGTTTAATTTAAGGGAAAATGCCAAAACAGTATCAGTGCACATAACTCAATTATTGACCCCTTGTTTCTGTCTCATGATCATGTAGTACAATCATTACATTGTACAATAAAAGTAGAATGTACTTTTACTAATAGATAAATTAGTATTCTGAGCAATATTATATATTAAACATGTATGAAATTTAACATGACTTATTTTGTAAAGTGTTCCCTTTCCCTTTTTTATGTTAAAAACACAAATAAATATTTAAATAAATAAATAATATAAATGCATATATAGTGCATTAAAGGTTTAATGTTTTCCAGAAATAAATATATTTTTTAAATAAATAAAAACCTTTCATGTCTGTAAACCTTTTTGCTCCCTCTTTGGAAAAATCATGGCTGGTGCTTTTATGTAAAAACATTTTATGTTAAAATAACTTAGCAAGTAAGTTTGAATTATTTTTAGTGGTCTTCTTTAATACTCCATGTTGGGGTCCACGTTTTTGTCAATTTCATTGTGGAGGGATAATGGGAACAATAGTTTGAGCTGTGTCAAATTAAATCAGATACACTATCACTAGTAACAGTAAAACAATAAAAAATGACCATATAGTAAAATCAATTTTGCTATGACAGCCTTAACAGCAATATAACATTATTAAGGTAAATATAATATATCTATATCTATATCTATATCTATATCTATATATATATATATATATATATATATATATATACACACACACACACACACACACACACACACATATATATCACATTTAATGTATTTATCAGGTGTTCTTGCTTTTGTGTCCAACCCCTGAAATTTCCTGTGTCAGATAATTCAGGTGAGCAATTCACCATAAAAAGCATTTTTACTTTTTTTTTCTGTGTCCTCTCTTGGAGGAAAAAAGTGGTTGCATCAATATTACATCTGTTGAAGCTGTTGTTTTTTTGCTAAATATATAAAATACATCTTCATCATATGTATTGGTGTAAATTTAAAACCAGAGTTGTAAAATAAGCTCTGTAGTTAAGTCCTTACTGTATACACTGAAGACAAGTTGTAGCAGCGGACATTAAAATTCAGATTCTGCCCTTTTGATTTTGTGATTTTGCAGGATATAGTTTCTTCTGGAAGTGCTGATGCTTATTTAATTTTATGAAAAGAATTTAGGAGATCATAAAGAATGGGTGCCAGTACACTTTGCACCTCTCATGTGATAATTAGGTCACAGATAAAACACAGTTTACAGTATTTTATAAGGTAAAACACTGTAAACAAGTACTTTCCAGAAGAAAGTAACATGTTGATTACAGTGGATAAATAGAGACTAAATCACATGATTTTGCCTTTTGATTAGAATAGTTTTTTGGGTTTACTGGCCAAATTACAAAATTCTGCGCGCTGTCGTGACTTATCAACATATGAGAGAACAAAGAACATCCCCATATCTGCCCCATTTGTCCTTTTTACCATCTCCGTTTATCACAAATCGAGATGTTTATGCACTTTCGCCCTGATAGTGCAGGGCCCTGATGCACCTGTGGCATGATCAAGGAGCCTTGGTTTGAAAGTCTTATCTCAGCCACGACCTTGACATGAGATAACAACACAATTACAAAGTTGATCTGATATTGTAGGATGTGATCCAGAAAGTGATTACTGATTAGGCAGTTTATTTTTTACTATATCTAATATAGTAAAATATAGTATAATAGTATCTGTGAAGTGGGATCCATGATCGACCCAAATAGGGGTTTTTTTGTGTGTGCTTTATTTTGGCTTAATATATTCACATACTTTCATATTATATCTGTCAAGTCCTTTTATCTAAAAAAAAAAATATATATTATATACCACCCCTATTTATTCCCCTACATTTAGCTGACAGCTTTAGTTACTTTTCAGGTCAAGATTTAAAATGAAAAACATGATACATCTAGTACTTTTACTGAAGTAAAGGATCTGAACACTTCTTCCACCACTCTCTTTTTTACTTCTTTACTTTTTTTTTTAACTTTTTTTTACATTTTTTTTTCTTTATTTTATTTTTTTTTATATAAATATATATATATTTTTAATTAATTTTTAATTTTTAAAATTTTTAAATTTTATTATTATTATTATTTTATTTATAATTTTTTTCTGCGTTTCTGCGCATGCGCGGCTTTTCCCGGCTTCTGCGCATGCGCTGCTTTTTCCGCTTCTGCGCATGCGCGACTTTTTCCTGCTTCTGCGCATGCGCAGCTTTTCCCGTCTTCTGCGCATGCGCGGCTTTCCCGACGCTTCTGCGCATGCGTGGCTTCTTCCGCTTCTGCGCATGCGCGGGTTTTGCGCAGAAGCGGAAAAAGCCACGCATGCGCAGAAGCCGGAAAAGACGCGCATGCGCAGAAACGCAGAAAAAGACGCGCATGCGCAGAAGTCGGAAAAAGCCGCGCATGCGCAGAAACGCAGAAACGCAGAAGAAATTATAATAAAAAATTATAATAATAATAATTAAAAAAAATAATAATAATAAAATAAAAAAATATTTTAAAAAATAAATTAAAAAAAAAAAGTTAAAAAAAAAAAATTTAAAAAAAGGAAAGAAGTAAAAATGACAGTGGTGGAAGAAGTGTTCAGATCCTTTACTTCAGTAAAAGTACTAATACCACACTGTGAAATGACTCCACTCCGCTCATTTTAACTACCTAATAAACTTTTAAGTAGTTTAATTTATAAAAATGGGTAATCATTTTAAATGTATCATGTTTTTCATTTTAAATCTTGACCTGAAAAGTAACTAAAGCTGTCAGCTAAATGTAGAGGAATAAAAAGTACAATATATGTCTCAAAATGTAGTGGAGTAGAAGTACAAAGTTACATAAAATGTACATAAAAGTACCTCAAAATTTTACTTTAAGTCCAGTACTTGAGTAAATGTACATAGTTACTTTCCACCATTGCTACCTGCCTCTTCTAACTTATACGTATCAGTTAAGAGTCCTCCTTCAGAAACTGTATGAGGATTAAAGGGATAGTTTGTGCATTATTATACAAAACTTGGTACAATTATTGTCAATGCCCTCCTGAGGATAACCCTTTAAGGTTTTATTGATCGGCCCCTAGGTGGCACTGTGGTGGCAGTCTAATTTCATATTTGGTACCGTGGCCACACTATAACACTTAAGGCAATGAAATTCATAGGGGTGGTATAGACTGGCCCCTGTAACGCACACACCCCGACGGCAACCTCTCATTGAAAAATAAAAACTCAGTCAACCAAAATAGTAAAGTGGTCTAGCAGACTAATTGGAGAGCCACAGCTCAACATGGAGACCTTGTACACAAAACAATTACAGCGCATTATTGGTTCAATTTTAAATTGACACAGAGTTTCAGCTCCTCTCCTCTGGGCGTAGGTTTACAATCCCTAGGTGTAGAACAAAAAGACACAAAAAGGTTTTGTCCCTGCTGTGCTTTGCACAGGTGTTTATTTATTGTTGCTTTTATGTATGTTTTTACTATTTCTATATGTACATTTTAACCTTTATCTACGTTTTATACAGCCAAAACAAGTTTTATTTTATTTTGCTGTTTTATTTTGTTTATTTTTCTGTCTTCTTTTTTTTTTTTTTTTGCTATTCGTATTTTAGTTCACATCAATATCTAAGTATAGTCTGGACATCTAAGAACTTTTAATAATTTTTAATTTACTTTTTAAATTTTTTATTTAACTTGCCATTTCTTAACTCCCACTGTCTTAAGTTGAATGATGTGTGATATGTACCTCTTTTGTTTGTGTGTATGAGGACTCTGTTTGTACCCAGAGGTAGATTTTGTTTGCAGTATGAAGTAAATAACATAGATAAAAAGATTAAAAAAAACATGATAATGATAATGAATTTCATTGCCTTAAGTCTTATGGTCTGGGCACAGTGCCAAATATTAAATTAGACTGCCACCAGAGCACCACCTAGGGGCCGATCAATAAAACCTTCAAGGGTTATCCTCAGGAGGGCATTGACAATAAGTATACCAAGTTTGGTGTTAATCCGACCAACCGATGTGGAGATATAAAATACTTAAATTTAAAGAGCGCCACCTAATGTTCATCGGCCAAAATTTTGCACAGAGCCTCAGGGGCTCATGGGGAAGTAGGATCTTGAGTTTCATGTCATTCAGACACACCAATGTGAAGATATGCAACACTTCGTGTTTTGTGTTTAAAATAGCGCCACCTGCAGGAAGTTGTTATTCAATAACTTGAGTATTCTTTGGGTTATCAAAATTATTTTAATAGCTTTTTGTTGTGAAGGTCCATAGATGATGTGTGCAAAGTTTGGTGCAAAACGATGAAATTGCCTAGGAGTTCGAAAAAGTATGTTTACGACATTTTGCAAATTTGCGGGGAAAAAACTCTAAGCGAAAATGGGCGTGGCCTATATCACGAGATTCAGCACAACTCAGTGAACGTGTGGATATAAGGTTTTTGAATGTGCGATAAAGTATGTGGGAGTTATTAGCCAAAACGCACTTTCCTTTATTATAGCACCACCTAGTGGTGGAAATTCAGGATGACAATAGATTATAAAAATTTTCGCCAGGTGTGACTTATATTTAAAGTTTCATGAGTTTTGGGGTATGTTCTGGCAGTGAAAAATGTGATCATTTGGGAAGAAGAAAAAAAAAATAATTCGAAATACAATAGGGACCTCGCAGGTTGTTGCCTGCTAGGGCCCTAATTACAAGAAATTAGATGAGATGTTTCATTCTGTGTGAAATGGATCTATATAATATGTTATTTCCACTTTTTCAATTACTGAAATAAATAAACTTTTCTATGATATTCAAATTTATTGAGTTGCACCTGTATATGATCATATCTGACCCACATTTCTCATGTTTTATTCTCATGAGTCCTGAGAACATGTACAAATCATAACCACTCATAGGAAGTCAGCTTTATGTGACAAACATTATCGGATTTACATAGAATTTTCCATTGTGTGGTCTACACTGGATAAAAAGTGACATAATGCATGTGTGTTCTCTAACATTACGTATTGGAGATAGGAAGTGATACAAAATTTGCTCTATATTTATCTCCAGCAGATCGCATGCACACTATGCAGTGTCCGATGGTTGCAGAAATGCACAGCGGTGTTGACCAACGTCCCACCAGCACCCCAGATGTTTAGAGTGGTGTGAGGGCCTGTTCATTGCTGATGTTAATGCTTGATGTAGCTAATCTGGTAGAGAGTGCGCCCCATGTATAAAGGCTGAGTCTCTGGGTTCGTTTCTGACTTTCGCCCCTTTACTGCATGTCATCTCCTGTTTCTCTCTCCCCCTTTCCTGTCTTTCTCCATCTATCCTGTCCATTAAAGGCAAAAATACCCTAAAAATGAATCAGTGCTGTCTTGGCATAGTCGTCTGTGCTTTATTCAGGCTGTCACTGGGTTTGATTTGAAACTTTCATATAAAAAATGATATAAAAAAACATTTTGTTGGACAGAAACGAATCAGGGAGATTAGCAGATAGTTCTCTCTCTGCACTGTATCAGCTGGCCTGCACACAGCAGATGGTCCAAAGGTCATGGTCAGTGAACATTTGATCTGATTCTTGTCAACAAATGTGTTTCTACAATAAAACCACCAAAAGCTGCAGAGTGTCAGTGAAAACAATGTGAAGATCTGGGTGCGGTTGTTACTTTCGGCTCCACCTGTAGTTTCTTCTTGGATCTCCTCCTCCTTACCTATCGAAAGGTTAATTATCAGACAGAGAATTGTCCATCAGTAACTGCGATTGGCTTGACGCGGCATCACACCAGATAAGACAGGTGTGACATCACGGATGTGGTACACGTCATGATGTTTCCCCCTTCCCCAACCCTAACAGTGTAGGACGGAGGGACAGCTGGAGGGACTTTTCTCTCACTGCTTTACTTTGTCTGATGTCTCTTCTAACAGGGCAGCAGTGAATAATACACACTCCATTACACATACACTGTACCTGAGGACCCGGACTCTTCTGTGGCTGAGATATATTCAGGAATCATGGTCCGTGTTGCAGCCCTGATCACTTTTCTGACTTGTGTGGTAAGCTGGAAGTTTTTCTTGTTCCTGAGTTTGATAACTGTAACACTTGTTTCAGTGAGCGACATAATAACTCGCATTGCTCTATTGGCTTGCTATTAAAAACATTATCTGTGTTTACTTAGATATGATCTGTGACCAGGACTGAAAAGTATCACAATACATATAGGTGCTTTGATAACGGAAATACCTACAAAATGTTGTCACTTACAGACAAGAGGACATGTTGATGTTGGTTGTCACAAAAGGACTACAGCCGACTATTTGTTCTGGCACTAAACAGGGTTTTAGATTAGGCATATGTTATACATTGAGTCACTAAACAGTCTGAGATCTTCCACACAAACATTTTAATTTATATTATATTTTTTAAAATGTCTTTTTTTATCATAATTTGTCAAGCTCTTCTGCATGAAAATCGAAACTGCAGATGTTTTAACCTACCACTGAGCTTAATATTTTCTTTGTAAGTAAGTAAGTAAGTAAGTAAGCTTGACACTTACTCTCATTAATAACAGCTACATGCAAACAAGAAACCTTATTTATTCACTTCAGCATCTGTGGAGAGATTTACACAAAAATCTTTGCTGTATAAAATGTTGCATTCACAAAAATAAGAAAGGGAAAAATGGTCTGATGTATTCCAGCTACAGCTATCTAATCTAAAGGAATATGTTTGAATAATGTATGTAACCTGAATGTTTGTACCTAAAATGACCTTAGCACAAGACCAAATATATAGCTACCTTCACAATAACCTACAATGCTCATTTTAATAAGCTAAAGACGATTATTCCATAAAACATTCCTATTCTCTGTTGTTATAAAACTCTTTAAACAATCTTTAAAAGCACTAAATTTAACTCTCCAGTACCCGTAGATACCCTGGTAAAGCACCATAACAAAAACATATTAAATGCCTAAATAAACACATCATAATAGGTATTTAAAAATGTTTACTGTAGCCTCATCTGTTTTATTTCTGTTTTTCTAGGCATTTAAAATGATCCTAAATGGTTTAATGAAGTAAAGTACGATACAATATATATTTTATATTAACTAATCTAGTGTAAACAAATTGTCATCTTTAAAAGATGATATTTCAAAATGAAAACTTTTAAACATGTTTATGACTTTCATCTAGAATAATGTCTGTTTTCAACCTTTATTTTCTGCATCATGTTGAAAAACTGTACTGTTACAATATCAGATTTTCACTACATGATTATTGTGGCCAAAAGTATTCACAATAATTATGTTATTTCAATGTCTAGGAAAGCTTTAATGATAATAAAAATAATAAAAAATAATAATAATAGTAATAATGATAATAATAGTGTATTTACACAAAAGTGTCTGAAAAGTGTATGATAACAGGAGTTGCATTATCCACACAATATTATAATATATGTATTATTGACATGACATCAATATTTCATTTTTTAAATCTGATAATTATCATCAATACGGGTACCCTATATTGTTTATAAAGAGTAAGGAAAGTAATAAGTCACGGCAACATGAATTAATTAACTATTAAAGAGTTGCTTCAGTATGAAACTGATATCTATTTGTAATTGATTTTTGGACATTGTTATCTTCTTGATGTGGGTTGTGGCTGTAATCAGCCTTGAACATACGCAACACAATTGAACTTGAACTTTTTTAATTTTTATTTAATGTTGCAAGGTGGCTTTAATTAGCTGACACAGCAGGACACAGTACACTAACAAAGTCATGAAGCAAGTTATGACACATGATAATTAATGGTAATAACTATGGTATTTGGTATTTTATTGTTAATCATATGAAGAGTTAATGTGCAAAAACAGATAAAAGTCATTCTAACAATGACAACACCAACACAAGTGCACAACAAAAGTACAAAATTTTGGAATATGTATCAAAATAAAGACATCTCTTTATGCAAAATAACTTTGTACATAATATACTTTATATATATTATATTATAAAATTAGGATATAACTTGTGAAGCATCAGTGTTGAAGTGTCTTAAGTGTGTCTTCTTCCCTGCAACATAGTGTAGTTCTCTCTCCTGTAATAAATAATAATGTCAACTATGTCATTTTTAAAAAATACTTTATTGCAGGTTATGAGATTACAAATATTAGCAGCTTTATCACATATTCAATTCATCCTGCCACATTTATGCATTTTTTTACAAGAGGCAGTGCCAAAAGAATGAATAAACAAGTAAATAAATATTCATGTTTAATTGTTTGCTTATTCAATTAATTATTTCATTGAGGAAAAGAAAGAGAAGAAAAGAGAAAAGAGAAAAGAGAGAGAGAGAGAGAGAGAGAGAGAGAAATTATGTCAATTAATATTGAAAACTATATCTATACCAACTTTGGCAGCTGCTGTCGGAGGCCCAACATGAGGACGGATTCTGTGCTTTCTATGAGGAGTGTGGTCGTAACCCGTCAGTTGGAGGATCCCTCCTCCCGCCTATCGTCCCCTGTTTAGACTACAGCCCCGCCCGATCCGTCTCAGGAGAGCACTACAGGAAACTCAAACAGGTCTGTAGGTCCTGGTTAGTGTGCAACATGACTGATTAAAGCATGGTAGAGTGTTAGGGAATCATTTTTTAAAAATCCTTTGGAAGGAAGTGAGCTTGTGTTTCAGTTTGTATTGTTGTCGCTGCAGGTGTGTCCCATTTTGGACCGCGGGGTGGGCAACACATTCGCCTGCTGCTCCATCAAACAGTTGAACTCCCTGGAAAAGAGTCTGGTCCTGTCCAAGGCGGTGCTGAACCGATGCCCTTCCTGCGCTGAGAACTTTGCCCACCTGCACTGCATCAACACCTGCAGCCCCAACCAGACCACAACAGTAAAAGTCTCAAAGGTCATGAACATCACCTCAACCACGGGCAAGACGAAGGAGGCCGTGGTCGGTTACCAGGCGTTTATCAGCAACACCTTTGCAGAGACTGCATTCGGGTCTTGTAAGAATGTCAGGATCCCCGCCACAGGAGGCTTCGCCATCGCCACCATGTGTGGACGGTATGGAGCCAAGCTGTGCACCCCCCAGCACTGGTATGACTTCCAGGGAGACTCCAGTAACGGCCTGGCTCCACTGGACATCGACTTCCGCCTGATAAAAGAGGGAGACACTGAGGGAGTACCAGAAGGCGTGACTCCCTACAATGGCCGTGCTCTAAAGTGTAACGAGACCACCCCGTCCGGAGGTGAGGCCTGCTCCTGCCAGGACTGCCAAGAGTCGTGCCCGAGGATGCCGCAACCGCCGCAGCCCCCCGGCCCCTTCAGACTGCTGGGGACGGATGGATTCCTCGTGATCTCTATATTCTTACTCTGCCTTCTGTTGCTTGCCTTCGTTTTATACCTCTCCGTGTCTTGCTTTGTGAGGTCTCACAAAAGAAAGGATGAAGAGAAAGGAAAAAGAAAGGGCAAGGGCAAAGACCAGAACAGCAATGATGTGACTCAGCGGCTTGTTGATCCGTCAGAGGTGACGTGCGCTGACAGGAACAGTCTGGCTGCTCAAGCTTTCCTAAGCTGTCAGTTTCAGCACTGGGGAACCATCATGGCCACTTATCCTCTCACGGTTAGTTTGGCGGTGTTTTACTTTACTGCTCACATTAAGAAACATTAGCCACTTTAGGTACTGATCACACAAGAACTCTATCCTACACGTAAGTAGCGTAGAATTCTGTAAAAAAAAAAGATACGATACGATTTTGATACCAGTTCCTGAACAAAACCTTTTCTGATACCAATTTTATGAAATCCCAATTATCAATAACAACATTTTTAAATTGTTTAGCTCCTCTACAACAATAAAACACAGTGTCGTCAAGCCCCAGTCGTGCTGTATGCTCACTACTGTCATTGATGAGCTTTATTCCTTAGCTGTTGATTTACTCCTCATCAATTGAAATTTGGTACAAATGGAGGCTACAAAACAAAAAAACATGAAGCATTTTATAAAGACATTGTAATTCGACACCGTGGCTTTAAGAAACAGTCGTTGGCCAGAGGAATAAGACATGTCTCAGCTGTTAATATTTTCCTTTATTTAAGGTGCTCCTGTTGTCGGCCATAGTGGTGGCTATTTTCTCTGCTGGCCTCAAGTCCATTGAGCTGACAACTGACCCGGTCGAGCTGTGGTCCGCTCCTGACAGCCGTGCCCGCCAGGAGAAAGAATTCCACGACTCGTATTTTGGTCCCTTCTTCAGGACAAACCAGCTGATCTTGACGGCGCCGGGCAGAAAAGGCCACATCTACGATTCTTTGATATTTGGGCCGCAGAACTTCAGCGGGATCATGTCCAAAGATCTCATCACAGAGCTGCTGGAGCTCCAGGCGCGAATCCAGGTACAGAGCCCCGAAATCAAAGCTGACAGTTGACAGAAGAAAGTCTTCAGTCTTTGCACTTAAGCCCCAAAAAATCATGATTTAAAAAAGATTGCTGGTGGGAAGGTATCTAGTATTTTCAAGTCAAAAAGGTTCAGTACAAATTTAAGTCATGAGTCATTGGCATTCTATTATAAGCTAAAGGGCCCCATAACCTTTTTGTTTTTGTTTTGTATTCGTAGTCATCTCTCTATGGTTTTGTGTCTTTTTTTGGTCATGTTGTGTCGCTTCATAGTTGTTTAGGTTTCCTTGTGGTCTTTTTGTGTCTCTCTATAGTCGTTATTATGTTAGTTAAGTTTCTTTTTGGTCATTTTGAGTCTCAACCTGGTTGGGATGTGTCTCTTTGAGTGATATTTTGCATGTGAAGACCAGGGAGCCCCCTATCACTTTGGGCCCCTGGGCCTACTCAGTAGGCATTGTCATTAATTTAAAAGTCCAACTTGTGTTGATTTTGATTTGTTAAATTTGTGATTTTGATATATGGATGCTTATTTTATGCCACTTTTAGAACATCTCGTTTTGGTCCGAGGATCTGAACCGCACAGCGAGTCTGAAGGATGTGTGTTTCGCACCACTGAACCCAACCGACCCCTCCAGCACAGACTGTGCCGTCAACAGTTTGCCACAGTACTTCCAGAACAGCCTGGAAAATATTAACCTTAAGGTGAACGTTACAGAGCTGGGAGTGACCAAAGAAGTGGACTGGAGAGACCACTTGATCTACTGCCTTGGGTAAGAACTGGAAATCAAACCGAGGGGGAAAAATCCCCTGCAACTGTTCAGAAACTTCAACATAACCTTCTCTTCTTCCATCTCTCTCTCTAGCTCTCCACTGTCCTTTAAAGACATCACTGGTTTAGAAATGAGCTGCATGGCTGATTACGGAGCTCCAGTCTTCAACTTTCTGGCTGTGGGAGGCTACCAGAGTGAGTGACTTTCCGCACCATCTTTTACAAAAAAATTACTTACAAGAAAACTGACTTGAACATTATACATCTTGCTTTTCCTAGATGATGAATTCACCAATGCTGAGGCTCTGATAATGACTTTCTCCCTCAACAACTACCCTCGCAACGACCCCAAGTTCAAAGTGGCGATGCAGTGGGAGACAGAGTTTCTTAAAATTGTCCAGGACTACCAGAAGAGCCCGGCTGCCAACTTCACCTTCGCGTACATGGCAGAGGTAGAGTGAAATATGAAGTCTCACAAAAACATTATACATCTATCCTATAACAAAAACATAAACAATTTTCGTTTAATGATCATAAACTTTTGTGATTGAGGCAATAATTGTTGTGATCAGTAGCCAGGGCACTGTGGTAGCTTAAGATTTTATGACCCTGTAATCACAATGTCATGGGTTTTCTTGCATGTCATTACTCATCTCAGCCATCTCATATCTTACATCGGCAAAATGCCTAAAAAAAGGAGTAATCTGTAACCATACTAATAAAGACTTCTCTAGCTGTTTCTGTTTCTTTCACTAGCTATTTTAACTCTTAAGCCTCTTTCTTCTCTCTGGCCTCCCCCCTCGGGCTACAGCGGTCTCTGGAGGATGAGATTAACCGGACAACAGCAGAAGACATCCCCATCTTCATGATCAGCTATGCTGTTATCTTTGTTTACATTGCTGTGGCACTGGGGGAATACTCCTCATGGAAACGGATACTGGTAAGACTTTATTTTAGCCACTCGCAGTTGGTCGGTCCACGTCTTTAGTCCAGATTACCCAATAATTATTGGATGGATTATTAACCTTTGCTCAGACGTTCCTGCTCCCCTGAGGATGAATCCTACAGGTGTTGGTGATCCCCTCACTTTCTAGCATGAGGTTCATATTTGTGTTGGATGGATTGCCTCGAGATTTTCTACACACATCCATGTCCCACTTGGATGAATTGTAATAACTTCCCCCTGACAATTATCGGGTCAAAATTGTACTTTGTCCAATAGTTGTGTTTATGACCACATTCCTGCTAAACTAATGATATTCCCTTCATTCTCAGCTGTGTTACATCCTGATAAGCATTAAGCACTAAGAGGGTGATAATAACACAAATGCAGAAGATCTAGTTAATTTTATTTATGGAAGTCAAACTTTTTGGGCTTTATGCACGACTGAGAAATGTTCAATGGAAACAACAGGGCCCAGTGTCTAATGTTATCAAGCTGCTCCTACATGTATGATGTGTTGTCATACAATAAAAACAGATGTATAGAACATGTGCCTGGGATACGATAAGCCTGCACCAAAAAAAGTAAAACTGATGAAACGGCACTTATCACACACATGATAAGGAGAGACTGCAGTAGTATAGCTGCGTCAGCTGTATGGTGCTTATCTCTACGGGGAAGCACGTATGTTTATTGGCCATGAAGTTATACAATGCACAAGACGTGAGTGATACAGCAGAAGATATGAAGGTTCTCTGAGTTGAATCCACATCTTGATTCTTTTCTCTTTGTCCTGCAGGTGGACTCCAAGTTTCTGGTGGGTCTGGGTGGGATCCTGGTGGTCGGCTGTTCTGTACTGGCCTCAATGGGGTTCTACTCCTGGATCGGCATCCCCTCCTCGCTGGTCATTCTGCAGGTTGTACCCTTCTTGGTGCTCGCCGTTGGAGCTGACAACATATTCATCTTTGTTCTGGAGTACCAGGTATGTATTTGTTTGCAACATCAATGCACAGCTTTGCAGATGTTATAAGATGTATATATTACTTTTACCTACCCCAAGGAGGTTATGTTTTTAGTTAAATTTGTCTGTTTGTCAGCAGGATTACAAAAAAACTACTGAACAGATTTTTTTATGAAACTTGGTGGAAGAGTGTAGTACTGGCCAAGGAAGAACCTATTAAATATCATAACATGTGGGGTGGCCCGTAGCGTAGTGGGTTACACAGGCGCCCATGTATAGAGGCTACAGTCCTCGCTGCGGTGGAGCCGGGTTCGAATCCGGCCTAAGCTCCCTTTGCCGCATGTCTTCCCCTCTATCACCCCCTTTCACTCTATCACTATCAATAAAAAGCATAAAAAATGCCAAAAAAACATTTGGACATAACATGTCCAAATCACAGAGAGGATACACTCATTCATTTTCACTTGTTTTAACATTGTGACAGGGCTTTTGTACTGCATTAATGTGGTGTCTGAATAACTGGAAAAATTTGTTTCCCTATCATGTTTTTACTGGTTTACCTGATCCATTTCCTTTGCACTTCATTGTCACGAAAAATACTGAAAACAGCTATCAGCATGTTTTTTAAATGCTCTGAGCAATAAAATACAAATAAGACAAAATAAAAATGAAATACGCTTGACCAATTCAGTAAACTGGACCATCCGAGGAGTGTGTGAATGCACCATTGGCCTTGGCGGAGGTCTGTGCTCGCCAAGTACCATTCCAGTTAGTGATGTGAACCTTTCCCTCCTTTGTGCAGAGAGACGTACGGAGACCCAGAGAGAAGAGAGAGGAGCAGATTGGTCGTGTCCTCGGAAACGTGGCTCCCAGCATGTTCCTGTGCAGTCTGTCCGAGTCTGTCTGCTTCTTTCTAGGTAAGAAACTTTTGCAAAAAAACACATTTTCTCACAATTGTTTTTACATGCAGTGTCAGAATGATGTGTAAATCTTTATCTATGTGTGTTCTGCCACCCAAGGGGCCCTGTCCACCATGCCAGCAGTGAAGTCCTTTGCACTATATGCAGCTCTTGCTGTGCTCATGGACTTCGTCCTCCAGATGACAGCGTTTGTGGCGCTGCTGTCCCTGGATGCCCGGCGCCAAGACAACAACCGCTGTGAACTGTTCTGCTGTGAAACAGTATCAACCAAACGTCCCAACAAGCCAAACGAGGGCTTCCTGCTGCCCTTCATGAGGAAATACTACGCCCCTGTCCTCCTGCACCGTGTCACCAGGATCATAGTGGTAAAGCTACTAACCCATTAGCTTTAAAATAAGACATACAACATAAGACATCTGATGTACCTTTAATGTGAAAAAAATGGACTGAATATAAGCTCTGATAAAAATAAAAAAAAATTCTCGCCATGCACTGAAGCCTTTTAACTAGATATTTATCTCTGCAGATGCTGGTTTTCATCTTCATGCTCTGTGCATCATTATTCCTCATGTTTAATGTGACTGTGGGTCTGGATCAGGAGCTGGCTATGCCTAAGGTCACTAAGAACTAATTTATAAATATTAATACAAATATAAATGAATGCCTGCATGCTCATCTTTCAATGTAGTCTTACAAAGATTATTCTTTCTTTCATGCAGGGCTCTTATATGCTGGACTACTTTCAGTACCTGTACAAATACTTTGAAGTCGGAGTTCCTGTTTATTTTGTAACAAAAAAGGGTTACAACTTCACCTCTCTTGAGGGCATGAATGGAGTCTGCTCCAGTGTGGGCTGCGATCAGTTCTCGCTCACGCAGAAGATCCAATACGCCACCAACTACCCTGAACTGTGAGTGTGCCCATATCTTAGAAAGAAAAAATATGAGCTTTTAGATAAGATGTGCACCTTTTTAAAACAAGTGTTTTGTGACATACCTCAAGTATTTCAATGAAACAAAAAAGTAAGGTGCAGTTAAAGCACATTCAAAACAAGGCACCACTTAATAATGCTACAACCACAGATTTAATTTACAAAGGGATACAAAACAACTATAAGAGTCAGTAAGCAACTACAAAGAGATGCAAAACAGCTTCAAAGAGGCCACAAAGAGACTCACAATGGCTTTGATAATGAGCAAAACAAAAAGACAAGATTACTAAACACAAAACAACTACAAAGAGACACAAAACAACTGCAAAGTGATGCAAAACCACTGCAAAGAGACACCAAAAGATGACAAAGATGCACAAAATTATAGAGAGACGCATAAGGACGACAAAGAGACAGAAAACAACAACAAAACAGCCAAAAAAACCTGTAAAGTCAGTGTGAGAGAGGTGGTGCGGCCTTTCTCATGTCTGTGCCTAGGGGTCCACTGTCTCATAATCCACCAATGCACAAATCAGTATATCAATAAATTGTAAAGGCCCCCCTCTAGACACTCCATAAAAGTTCTCTTCATATTTCCTCACCAGTCACCTGCATTGCTTAATTTACAATTTAATTGTGCACTTTTTTTTTTTTTTACTCTGCTGCTGCTCTGCCAAACTCGATTACTGCTCAGCTCAGAGCAGAGTGGCTCTCTGCCTTTGTCCTTCACATTATTATTTTTCACGGACAGATCCTTGAACTTGCTGATATCATAGTAGCCACCTCTTGCATACTAGCAATGGGATCAGTTAATGATGAACTTGGTTACATGAACGCTACTGGGCAGATAAAGGGTTCCTCTAACCGATCGTGCCAGGCTAAGAAAGCAATCACCCCAGAAATCCCCTGTAAAAACAGCTGATAAGAAAGAAACAATAACACTATTTCCTTTTGCTGTTTCCTGCAGTATAATATGTATCTTTTCCATCAAATAGTTAACTTTTGATGCATAAATTAATCTGAACTCTTACAGTAAAGACTTATCAGCTTGTGATCAATGTGATACATTTGACATGACATTATGGCATAAATCCTATCAGCTATAGATTACTTGAAGGGCTGAAGGAGACTGTTAGAGGGATTAGAATTTACAACACATGTTTGTTTCCTCCTGATAAAAAGGATTATGGAGCTACTTTATTGTTAGCATTATCTGTTGCTTGCTGGCAAACAGCAAAGCTCTTCTCAGAAAGAGGGATTTGCCAGAATTACATTTGAAAGTGAAAGACGTGAGACTGAAAAAGCAATGATTTAGTTTTTAGTTTTTAGATTTACTGGAAGGGATTAGTTACCAAATGCTTGCCTAAAAGAGCTCAAATGGTGCTCCAATTAACCCTTAGAGGCCCACATAGGCTCATTTCTGTCTCTTTTAGGGCAGGACAGGGAATCTTTGATAAACATATTGTTTTGGTCAGGCGTCTATACACAATTTTGAGCGCTTAGAGTTACATTACATCACATTACAGCAATTACATTGCTGAGTTAACTTATAAGTTGTTGCAGCAAATGTTTGGGTTGAAACCATTTGTTACACACATTTGGTGCTATTTTATACAATTTTTACCACTTGAAAATGTATAAAAATGGTCAAAAATCCACCCCAAAACTTTCTTAAGACACACAGAGCTTGAGGAACACCAAAGAAAAAATTCATGCTGTGATTTGGTATCAAAAACTTTCAGATAATGCTTGAATGGTTGGTGAGAATGTCTGTTCTGGAAACTGCTCAGAAACCCTCTTACTGTCAAGCTACACATCCTCCGAATGCTCTAGGTCTCTAGTTTGTGATTGTAGTTTCATGAGGCTGTGATTATCCTAAAGGTCACAGCAGCTCGTTTTATACAGTGAGGTCAAGTTTCAAAAATAGTTTAAAAATAATCACTACAATAACATCAACACACACATGAATAAAACTGGGCTCATTGAATCCACACACACATTCCAGATTAAAGATCACAGTGCCAACTGCTTCAGGCAATAACTAAATATTTAATGAAATGAAAGTATAGATTTGTGAGCTGTTTTAAAGACGTACATCTCAGTTTCACTCTCTTTAAATGGATGGACTAACTGTTGTTTTCTGTATATTCATTGAATTTGGTGACCATAAGAAAAACCTAGAATATCCTTTAACATGGATTTATAACTGTGCCTTCCTTTAACCCACTGATTATTTTATCTGTAGCTCCTATTTGGCTATTCCTGCTAACTCCTGGGTGGATGATTTCATTGACTGGCTGAACCCTGGATCCAAATGTTGTCGTCTGTACGCCTATGGTCCGAATGCAGGACAATTCTGTCCTGCAAGCGAACGTGAGTCACCACATTAGACACACTGTGAGTTTCCTTATATGATGAAAGGCCTCTTCATTAACGCCGACTCTGCTTTCCTTTCTCCATAGCTGCTTATAAATGTATCAAGAAGTGTATGGCTACTCCTCCAGATGGCGTCCTCAGGCCCAGTGTGGAAGAATTCAACCGCTTTCTCCCAGACTTCCTGGGGAACAGACCGGACCTGCAGTGCCCCAAAGGGTGTGTATCATAGCGGCACATGTCTAAAAACATCACAACATGTAAACAACATTCTCACTGCTTATCGTCCTCTTTAACAGAGGTCTTGGAGCGTATGACACATCTGTGGTGACAGATCAGTCTGGAGAAGTTATAGGTAGGTCTCTCAAATCATCTCAAAGCAGTCAAAAAATTTTGTTCTGCTTCAGAGCGGTAAGTTTCTTCTTTGTGTTCTCAGCCTCCCGGTTCATGGCTTACCACACGCCTTTAACCAACTCTCAGGAGTTCACCGCTGCACTGCTGATGGCCAGAGAGCTGGCCCACAACATCACAATGGGCATGAGGAATATACCAGGCACCTCAGAGGACTTCGAAGTATTTCCTTATACGTATGTACTTTATATTTATTGAACTTTATTACATTTTGGATGACATACTATAATATGACATTTTTTAATCAAACTTTTACTGTATACGATAATGTGAGTTTTAATTAAATTTAAACACCATACTATACTATGTCATTTTTAAAATTGAATTTAGACAACACATTGTATTATGACATTTTTATTAAATTATGACGTCATGCTTTAGACCAATTTACTGTTTACCAACAATGATGACTTATTTTGTGGGCTGAGCCTAACTGGTGACAGAAAGTGGAAGTTGAGAGCGGTACAGTTGTCAAATAATATGAATCGTCCAGATGATTTTACTGATTATTTCCATGGTTTATTATCAATGACAGATTATCTTACATGAGTTAGCTAACCCTTAACAATGTGAGATTTCCTGACTTGTATTCACTGTCAGGATAGTAAAGGACCCAAAATAGGATTAAATTGCCAAAGTTTAGGTGGTTGAACATCAAGATTTACTGCTACTATGTATGTAAATGTTACTTTAAGTCGGCAGAAACTCTGAGGGAAAAACTACTATTAACGACCGATTTATGGAAAAAGAAATTGACATATGATTTGATGATATTATATGGTATGATTTATATTTGAGGGGGTCATTTTTGGACATCCGATATTATGCTGTTTTTCTGTCATTTCTGGCCATATTCGGTCCAATATGTATCAACAGACCATGAATCGGCCAATTCTAGCATTTTTAGGCATTTTAAATTTTTTACCATTTTGACAAAAATCGACATAAACATATTATATCGTTTGACTCATATAGTTTGAGTATGACTTTTTTATTTAAGGGGTCATCAACAGACTATCATTGACCAATTTTAAGCATTTTTAGGCATTTAAAAATTTGACCATTTTTGACAAAAATCAACATTCATTTTTTGCAGTTTTTAGACATCGCATAATATGATGTTTTTCTGTCATTTCTGGCCATATTAAGCTCTAATATGTATCAACAAACTATAATTGACCCATATAAGCATTTTTAATGAAATCTTGATGTCATATTATACTATAACGTTTTTTACAGGACTTTAGAGAAAGAAAAAAAAATTGACAAGTTTGAAGATTTAATGACAAATGTATGACAAATTATAAGACAAAACAGAAAAATATATAAGGACATTACATTCCAGAGGGATAAGTCAGAATAATTAACACCTTTCCTATCTAGTTATTCATTATTCATCTTTTCATCTTCTTCTTCACTCATTGAAATAAGCTGAGTAAAAAAGTTGATACCAGTATCCACACAACACTCATCATATAACACACACCTATAGGCGTACAAACCCTTTATCAGACATTTCAGCTTGATGACTCTCACAAAGGTCATCTCTTGGAATGGTCTGGGAGTGGCACACAAGAGTTGAAAGTTTATCAGCAGGAGAGACACATTTTCCCACATTCAGCCTTTCTTAGAGTATATTTCAAAGACCAAAGTCCTCTCTCTCATTCACAGTCTTTAGCTCTGCCACTGTCTCGATCAGATGGAGCATAGTAGGTATCGGCTCCTCCCTGTAAGTATCAGGCGAGGAAAACGTCACTGAACCCAATGTCATGAGCTGGTCTTGATCTTGTTGTGTTGAGGCCACTTGGGTTAAAGTACACATTGTTCTTATCACCACTTGGGGAAAGCAATGCAGAAGCAGAAGAGCATGGTGCCTTTAAGTCCTGGACCAACAGTCCTGCACATGAGAGAGACTCATGCAACTCTGCAACTCCTGAACATGCACTTTATGAAAGGCAGCAATATTTCAAGATGTCTGTGAATTATCCAGTTTGGACAACATACTACATTATGACGTTTTTTATTCAATTCTGACGTCATACTATACTATGAAATTTTCATGAAATTTGAACGTCATACTATACTACAATTAACTTACAATTAAATTTGTATTTAATACTGTACTATAACATTTCTTAATGAAATGTGGGTGTCATACTACACTATGACTTTTTTAATGATATTTTGATGACATACTATACTATGACATTTATATGAAATTTGGATGTCATGCTATGCTATGACATTTTTTATGAAAATTTGGACGTCATACTATACTGTGACATGTTTATTGCATACTATACTATAGCATTTTATTAAATTTATAATGATATTACCTTTTCTATGACATTTTATGGCATACTATGCTTTACA
The DNA here is from genome assembly GCF_030273125.1 of Centropristis striata. Taxonomy (NCBI): domain Eukaryota; kingdom Metazoa; phylum Chordata; class Actinopteri; order Perciformes; family Serranidae; genus Centropristis; species Centropristis striata. Next base: position 17,094,919 of record NC_081523.1, read on the forward strand.
CTCAGTAACTCATACAACCCCACTTCAAAAAATCCGAACTATCCCTTTAGGCCTGTGCAGTCTGTCATATCTGACCATTTTTTTTTCTCTTTTCTTCTTCCAGGGTGACTAATGTATTTTATGAGCAGTACCTAACCATTGTACCAGAGGGACTCTTCAACATCTCCTTGTGTCTGCTGCCGACCTTCTTGGTGTGCTGTCTGCTGCTGGGTTTGGATTTGCGCTCCGGCTTGCTCAACCTAATCACCATCATCATGATCACAGTGGACACTGTTGGTGTCATGACACTGTGGGGCATCGATTACAACGCAGTGGCCCTTATCAATCTGGTCACGGTAAGAAGAACGGAGAATATGCTCAGTTCTTAGTTTATCTTTTAATCCATATCATCACACTTAATTTGTATAATCATTTCTTCCTAAACTAAGTTGTGTTGTCCATGTTGTTTTCAGGCAGTGGGCATATCTGTGGAGTTTGTGTCTCATATGACAAGATCCTTTGCACTGAGCACGAAGCCCTCACATGTAGAGAGAGCCAAGGAGGCTACAGCCAACATGGGCAGCGCGGTAAGTGAATTTAAGGGCAATTTAGAGCAGAAACTGTTAATCCCTTTAAAAAGAGAAATAAACATCTAGTTTTGGTGCCACAAACAGTTGATTGTAAAAATATCTGCAGTGAGTTAAATATATATTTTTTGCACCTTGTAGGTGTTTGCTGGTGTTGCTATGACCAACCTGCCAGGCATCCTTGTGCTGGCGTTTGCCAAAGCGCAACTTATCCAGATCTTCTTCTTCCGGTTAAACCTGGTCATTACACTACTGGGGATGGCTCACGGACTCATATTCCTCCCTGTGCTGCTCAGCTACTTTGGTATGTGCTTTATAGGTGCTTGTTCATGTGTGCAACAAAGAGCTATATGAAAACAGAATGCATATTTTCACATCTTCATGTTTTCTTTTGTTCAGGTCCTGGTGTGAATAAAGCAGTGTTGCTGCAGATGCAGCAGGACAAAGCGAAGGCCACCAAAGAGCTGGAGATGAGAAACAACATGAGACAAGTCTATGATAACATGGGCTATGAAGGTAGTGAGATTAAACAGGAGCCAGACTCAAACTCCACAAAGCCATCACAGGTTATAGAGAAACCATTGGAGGAGGAGAAAGAGGGGAGAATTGACCGTTTCTGAGTACCAACAACAACAAAACTGTTTTTTAAGCTCTGAGTGAACAACGATGGACACAGAAAAGGACAAAGATAGCAAACATGTATTGTCTCCCTGTGGAAATCATGAACTTAAACTATGTACCTCAATCACAACTGGACAAGTGGGACTGGAGACAACAACACAACATTGTGCAATATTTCTGAACAATGCAATGACAGTCATCTTCCTGTCTCAATATCAAAAAAGAAAAACTACGTCTGTCTTCAGTAGCACTGCAGCTAGGCAAGATTTGACAGGACAGGAAGTCGACGAATGTTCTTGAATTAGTCATTTTGTATATTTTTTTTGTATTGAATGTAATTATTTTCTATGTGTGAATACTTCACATTAGCACTGTGTAGAGTGATTTTTAAAGAAAACACACTCCAGCTTTTCATATTATAGTTTCTTCAATAATAGTAGGGGGATATTGCTGTAAAATATGTAATCAGTAAAAACATATTTAATGTGGTATCATTATGTTTCATAGGTTATTTATGGATTAAAAAGGAGCCTTCACACACTAGTTTTTGCACCATCAAAAAAGGTCTGTATGTGAATGCTTTTGTGTGTAATCAAATAAATTATGCAGATTTTATTGTGAGGATGGTTTTATTTGTTATTGCCCTTTCGGTACCGTACAAGGCCTTCAAACTGAGCTGGGCACCTTAATGAAAGGATTTCTATTCATATTTAAGTTTTTTCCTTTCTCATTTTCTTACACAAGAATCCCCCTAATGTACGTATGTGAAGAATTAGAATAGAAGAGAGATTCACTTTTCGTGCATAGTAGTAGTCATAGTCTAAATAAAGCGTGAATTCTCATTATTTTAAATGGTAGAAATAAAAGTTTAAAATATATATGAAATAATAAAAAGCATAAAAAAGAACAATTACAGTGCCAGCCTGGGGCTTTAATATAATAGGCATATAAAATAGGCTATAGTTTGTGTTAATAAGCAATGATTGATAAAATAAATGAAAGCTATAACAAACTTTAGATTCATAGATTATTATTCATATATTTAATTGGAAAACTTTTCAGGCACCCCGAACAGAGTGAGGCAAATTAAGAATTGACATACTGTAGTATATTGATCTTAGGGGGTCATTTTTGGACATCCCTTAATATGGTGTTTTTCTGTCATTTCTGGCCACATTCTGCTCTAATATGTATCAACAGACTATAATTGACCCATTTGAAGCATTTTTAGGCATTTTAAAATTTGACAATTTGACAAAAATCGACATACTATAGTATGACTTTTTTTGAGGGGGTCATTTAAAATTTGACTTGTTTTGACAAAAACTTACATGCTTTGAGGGGGTGCCCTTTTGGTACCATGCAAGGCCTTTAAACTAATTGAGCACTGGACACTTTAATGAAAGGATTTCTACGCTCACAAGAGAGATTCATTTTCAGTGCATACGTATAAAACGTGAATTCTCATTATTTTAAATGGTAGATAATGGAAATAAAGGTTTAAAAATGTATTTGTGGAAAATATGTAGTTTGTGTAATAAGCAATGATTGATAAAATAAATACAAGCTATAACAAACTTCAGATTCATATATTATTCATACATTTCATTCAAAGACTTCAGGGACCGCTGGCAGAGTGAGGCAAAGTTTCATGAACCATTTTCTGGGCCCAAAAGATTGTGCTCTCTGTTCAACAAAGAACTGAAAGCACACTGAATTTTCCATTCCATAAGTCTTTTATCAAAACCAAGAGTGCCCTCTATTGTGCTGAGAAAATAAAGAAAGTGGTCCATGTAGCTTCATTTACACATCACTAAAAAACACTTCTTTGAGAAAACTTTTAATGAAACCAGGCTTGAGTTTTCCGGATGTGGTTTTTTGTTTGACAGACTATCCATGTCGGGACATTTGACACATGCCCAGTTTGTGAGTAAATCCAGATATAGGTTACTCATGAAAAATGGAAATAAAGAAAGTGTCCAATATTTTTGGGTATTTAAAATTTTGTTTTATTAACAATGCATCCCTTTGATAGGATTGTATGTTTCTTTAGGTCATCAATGCCCCCAAAAACATACTGTACACATTATACAAGGGAAACCACGATTCAGGCAAAAAAAAAAAAAAAAAAAAAAAAAATCTTTTTAAATTATAATACAGTCTTGAGGAAAAAATATAAATAACTTTTTTTCTTCTCTGGTTGAGCTCACTCTATGGTACAGACATATAATAAATAGATCAGATCTGACATCACTCAGCTGATCTATGAATCATCTCTCTATGAGTCCATTTGTGTAGCAGCATTATAGCAAAAACAAGCCAATGGAAACAGAGATCCCCCGTTTCCCTGGAAAACTTTTACAAATCCTTTAGTCATCATCACACCGCCCCCCTCCTCCATCTCAGCCAATGACAGACAGTGATATTGCATTGTGGAAACAGATTCAGGGGCAATTATATTCCTACAATGTAATGGCAGCATGTAATGGCAACCTATTATTATCATTATTATTTTTTTTAAGTTTTACAAGCAAGAAACACGTTAAGGTGACGTTACAACTTTGCCATGCTTGTTGCACATGCAGTGGAAGTGAAGCACAGAGGTAAGAAGGCATAGAGTTGGGAAGCTGCTGGGCTTTAGCAGGTTTTGGAGACGTCTGTGAGCAGAGCAGAGTTTGGTACTGAATCTGTAATGAGTCATTCTACAGATAACGTGTACGACTGAGCATCTTTCCAAAAGATCAAGCCACCTCCTGAGGAGCTTACTAATAATGACATGGCTGAAGAAAAACATTATAGGTCCTAAGCAAGTAAAGGATGGCATAAACTAGCATTAAATTACATGCTATTCTCCTCATGTACTGTGTAAGGGTGGCATATATAGTGCTTTAGAAAATACAATACTAGTGATGTTTGATTGTCTGAGATATAAGAAATAGAAAAGTAATTGGCTGTCTGTGCTGACAAGAGGCTACAGGTTGTAGGAAGTGGTGAGGCAAGAGAAGCAAAAGCACGCATCTGGCTAGAACAGATCACAAGTCGGGGTGGGATATGAACCAGGGAGGCTCCAGATAAGTTTTAAAAACAGCAGGACCCTTCTGTAGTGTTTTGTTTCATAAGGAGAAAAGAACGCGGGGTCCGAGGAATCACTGGGTAGACACAACAACATGCCTTATTCATTTCATTACAGAAAAACACCATCTCTGGAAAGAGATAAAATGTTGATAGATTTTTTTTTCTTTTAAACACAACGTGAGTCTTTTGTCTTAATGATCCAGCTTGTCCTTTAGCATTATGTTGATGTATTATTGAGTGTTGCTCAAGATTGCCAACCCATCTGAAAACAGTATTTGGTTAAACTGCTCCCCCTTTTTCCTGTTAAAAAAAAAAAAAGTCTTAAACAGCATTAGGCGTCGGGTTAGATTTTGTTTACAGAAATCGACATCCTACGCTTCCACAAAAGGTGAGCGATGACTCCTCCTCTTCCTTGGGCTATTGTACTCTGTTTTGAGCAGCAGAAACATGCCAGGCACCTCCCCAACCTTATATCTTATATTCTCTCAGTCGTTTTTTCTGTGTTTTGTAGGGTGGCAGGACCGGGGCTGTGCTGGGAACACAAGGGGGAGGATGATCAGGATTCTGCAGGAGGGTCACCGTCCTCTTCAACAGGTTTTGGTAGCTTCATCAGGATTGCCTCTGCTTCCTCATACATCTGAAAGTTTGGGAAAGAGAGAGGGCGAGCAATGTTAGACATGGGAAAGCAAACGAAAAGAAGAGCCATAGTGACAAATGCCGGTTCACCTGGTTGGCATATAATCATTCCAGTAAATCAGCCCAGCAAAGCCAGAAAAAGACCAAATTCTACATACCGGCATGAATTGCACGTCCTGGAAGAGTTCCTGTATGAAACGTCTTGAGGTCAGACGAAACATACAGTGGGCTAAGAGGTGGGAAACCTCGGAGTACAGGCAGATGTCGTCAAACGCATAGGGAAACTTCTCCTTTATCCTGCAGAGAAAAGAGATATTCAACAGGCCTTAAAAAAAATGTGTATTGTTCTCAAATAATATATGTAGAATGAGGAGAAGAGAGAGCTTTACGTCAGTAGTCCTGTTTCGTGGCCTTTAGTTCCTACAGAGGAGCTGAGGTTGATGATGAGGCGGAGCACCTCCTTCCTCAGCAACACTCGGGAGGCGGGGCCGTCTTCGGATATCGTCTTGCTGCCTACATGACGCACATGAAAAAAATATTTAATATTCACAATATACAGCAGTACCACTGTGCAAATACTGGAGGTACAGTAATAAGAATTTGTCATCCAGACAAAACTGCAGAGAGTAAGAGTTTAAAGCTTTTAAAGTTTTATTGAAACAATAACAAAACAAAAAGTAATTTTACAAATTAACATTCCGGCAGGCTGTGGTAAACCTTGGTCTTACCTAGGACGATGTCACCAGGTGTGGGCGTGCTACAGATAGAGCCTTGTGACACAGCAGCATCGCTGCAGCCTGACACCCCAGAGAACTTGGACTGAGGCATCGCCTCCAGACGATGGCCACCCTGCCCTCCCCATGATGGGAAGTCGACGTAGTCTGGGGTAAAAAAGATAACCAGTTATATTCTGCACGGAGTTTTAAGTCTGTGTATGTGAATCCTTGTTAAAATCCCTGATGAAACATGGTCCAAACAATCAAAACATGCTGGCCTTTTCAATGATTTAGCTGCTACAATAAAGGCTTTCAATCTTTGCCTTGTTATACAAAGCATCTTTTTATTTCGGCCCACCTGTCCGAGGGTGTGTGCTGTTGATCTGTGGCTGTGTGGGGTATCCGAGGACGATGGCTCCGACACAGTAGAGGCAGTTTTCTTCAGTGTGTTCCTGCAGTCCCGTCTCCTCTGAACCTATCGTGTGGTTCTGGTTGTCACCTCGGCAGACAATCAGCTCAGAGATACTGAACTGTTGCTTCAGTGCTGGGAGAGGAGGGCGATCTAGAGAGAGAAAACCATGGTGAGCACAAACAAGATTATCTATTTCAAAATCTGTCTCTTCTCACAAATCTGTAATTTATATAGAAACAAATTTCCACAAATACAATTTAAAAAAATATTGAGTATATAAATGATAATGATAATATAAAGTCATTTTAATGAGAAACAAAGTACCTCAAGCAATGAAAACTTTCTCAAGATACTTTGTCATTATTTTAAAATACTTAAATATTTATCATACAGCATTATTTTGACAAAGTATCTATATTTCTTCATCACATTTTCATAGATTTAATAATCAAGCTGAATTTACCGTCTCCATCTCCAAAGAGGAAGCGTTTCCGCTCTTCTGACGGCGGGCTGATCCTCTGCTGAAAGTAGGCGGAGTCTCTGATGTGGAACATGTCGTTGATGTCCATGGGAAGTGCTAGGCCTACATAGTCATCATTACACCCGTAGGTGGCACTAGAGACCATTGAGCGCACTGAAGAGCAGCGTTGAAGAGTGCTTTGGTTGATGGGACTGAGTAGCTCCTCTTTATCCAGAGAAGCAAAGCTAAGAGCTTTGAGAAACCTAGGGAGGGCAAGAGGAGAGGTGCGTGAGAGGATCCGGGGGGAGAGACTGGGACAGAAAAAGGAACATGAGGAGTAAGTGAAAAAAATGTTGGATAAAAACACAGAGAGACAGACTTAGTGAACAGAAAGTGAGAAGGAAGACTGGATCACAAAAGCCTGAAAGACTGCAGCAACCTACAGCTACAGGTAAACTCGAGGACACCTGTTCATGCAAAGTGTGATATCGAGGTCTTAAAGCAGTGTCGGGTACCTACTGGGATAGCTTTTAAAGACACTAAAGCACACAAGGACTACTATTCTAAAGGTTCACATATTTAAAATACCTAGATAGAGTTGAGGTTGAACTGGATGCAGATGTTCTTAAGAGAGGAAAAAAAAAAACTTTGTGTTAAATAAAAAATAGTTAGTCAGTCATTGTTTCCAAAACTCACCTTTGCATTAACATGCACAAGCTACTTAAGAATTAAAATACGGTTTTATAACAGAACAAAAGGCACAGCCACATCTATATTATGGCACCAATCTCTACCTGTGTGCTATTCACACCTCTATGAAGAGCTGATGCTCTAAGAGAAGGGAACAATCAACAACTGATCAGTCTACACGGAGCTTCTTCACACTACGGGGCTACAGGAGCATTCACAAAACTGCAGGCATAGAGCTACAGTGAGGAAATGTTGGTCTGGACCAGTGCTAGAAGCTACATCTCGACAAAGGAGGACACTGGGCGGTCCACCCACCGCGGTATGAATGTTCTGGACAGCCTGCGGTAAGGACTTAAGATGCCGGGCTCTGGACAGGTACTCCTTCTATCTGATATCCTGACAGACATAGAAGGTGCACACAAATCACACTCACAACTGTCATTGCCAAGGCAGACAGAAGTGAAAATCCTGCCCCCAGAAACAGAAATCATGGTTGCATTTTCAATTGCTTCTGTCAGGAACATTAACTAAATCTAAGTTTAGCATAGTGATATTTAATCAAATTCACTTTTATTCTACATGTGAAATTTTGCCAAAAAAGATTTTCACTAAGCAGGTCCTGTAAGATTCATAAAATTGTAGTTATACTGCACAAAAGAAATGTTTGAGCTACTCCTACTTCTCAGCATGACTGTGCAGTTTCCATAGAGGTGCAGGACTTCCATGGAGTAAAAATGAGGCCACAGTGAGTAAAATGTGACGAGAACAAAAAAGTGAAACTGTTCGAGGTTCAGAGGGTTTTAAGCTACAAGCAGCAGAATTGGAGATAAGTTTTCAGAATTTCTTTGGGATGAGTAAACACACATCTTTTAATTCATGCAAAAACAAACACATTCATGTAGACAAAAGAAAAAGGTACAGATGCTTCGTATCATATCATCCCTGTAGTGATGTTTGACTTACCTGCGAGGCGTTAATCTTGAGTCCAGGCTGCCGGTCTTCATAGTGATAGTGTCGGTGAACAGCACGTCTTTGGCTGGGGAAGCCAACGCTTCACTGTGAGACAAAGATGGATGTATCCTCTGCTGCTGCAGCCTCTTCAGCGTAGCGTAGCCCAGGGCGTCTCGTGGGCTGGTGTACATGAAGCTACAGTCGGCCAGGCTCTTAATGGTGGTCACTGAAGGAGACTTGAGAGACTGGGCTCGGCGGGGGAGAGTGTGCGAGGAGCCGGGCGGTACCAGAGAGACAGTGGAGGACTTAGACGAGGACATGTGGTTGGTCTGAGACTGGGGGGTGAGAGAAGAGAGCGTTTTGACAGTCTTGGCTGACACCACTGTGTTGAGGCTCACACAGTCAGAGGAGTCTGGTTCGGGTTCGGGATGCTCGGGGTTCCCAACGGTCTCCCTGGAGGGGCTGGAGCTCATGGAGCTGATGCCGCTGGTTGTGGTGTCCGTGTTAAAGCTCTGACTGCGGCTTTTAAACTGAGTACCTCCGCCGCCCCCTCCAACCCCTCCCACATTGCCTCCACTAGACGAGGAGCCCCCGTCTCCTGCTAGACGCTCTCGGCTGCTCTGCTCCCTCTCTCGGCTGGGATGCTCCACGGTCCCGTGCCCTCCTAGACCACTTAGTCCAAGGCCTGAGCCTCCGCTCCTGGCCAGCCTGCCATCCACAAGCTGCTCCTCAGAGCCCCCCCTGGTCCCGACAAAGGACGTCTCCAGGCTGACTGTGGGACTCTTCGGCATCCCTCTGCCATTAAATACAGGGGTGAAGACGTCCCCTTGGTTTGGGCTGTAGACAGAGGGCTCCGTCACTGTTCTGTTCCGCCTCATACTCCCCGTCTTCATGTCAGTAGGGGTGCGAGAGCCTGATGGGGTTTTGGGGTCGCTGGTGGAACGCAGCTTCTTGCTAGGAAGGGACAGGGAGTTGAGGAAGCGAGTGCGAACGAAGCGTGTGGAGGCCAGGATTGTGAAGGGACTGCGTTCCTTGACTGGTTTGGAGTGTAGATAGAAAGAGGGCTCGTCTGACTGGTCCAGAACATCACACTTGTCATCGTCCAGGATGTACATGTCTGAGAGCACAGAGAGAGAAATGAGAACACAATATGAGCATAGGAGGCATAGGAGTCTATCATAACTGCCATGACAATAAATATTTGATTACTATGATGAGTGCTGGCACTAAAGCATAGTCAAATTAAGTCCTACGTACTTGGATGAGACTCGCTCTCACTGTTGTGGCGCGAGCTGGTGGATTCAGAGTTCAGACTGAGCGTGCTTGGTACTGAGGAGAGTTCAGAGGTCAGCTGTGCATCGACCTCTTCTGGAGTGACAGGCCACAGCGTCCTGCGACTGTGTCTGACTGCATCCCAACCGTACTGTTTCAGCACCTCACAACCCTGCCGGGTCTTGGAGATGACACCCAGCACATAAACACACGTCCTGCGGATGGGAGAGGTCGGTTAGAAAACACACTTAACGTACATATTTTCAGAAAAATGTGCCATTGCTTGAGTAGATTGGTTTGAAAGGCATTTCAGGTCAATATGACTAATCAAATGTAGCAAAATAAAAGGTTCTATTTAAAAAAGAAAAAAAATGACTTCAGCATTGTAAGCAGCTCGTTTTACTGCTTTTTACTCCTCGCTGTTTATTATATTTGGAGCTCTCACCACCAGAAGACCTTGTTTACTGCGAACATTGTTTTCTTGCTGGAGGAAACAAAACAATTTTTTAAGACAAAGTCTAGAGGAAAATATTTTGTTGGTAAAAACAGGAAATGATAAGCTTACCCTCGTACTGACAGCACGTCAGAGTGCTGAGCCAATGCGAGGATGTCAGGAATGACATTCTCCTCCTGCAGGAGATTCAGACCCCAGTTTGAAGAGCCAATATTGCCCTGCAATGAAATCAACACAAACCATCAGGAAAATCTCTTTGTAACTATTATTATTTTTACAGCAACTCAGGCTTCATATGTCACGTTGACATATGAAAACCTCAATAGAAGCTTTGAATGTTAAAAAGCAACAAAGTAACATAAATGTACAGTAGGTGATACTGACCAGGGCCCAGAGTGCAGCCTTCAGCTGTTTAATGCCCTCCCAGGTGTCCAGCATCGGGGAGCGAACCGTATAGCTGAGGTCAGGAACCACACTCTGGAGACAAAGACAGACATTAGGAAGAAAGGACGCTTAATCTCCATAAGACAATGCTACTCAGAAACTAATGTAGAAAATTGTAAAGCAGACTGTGCAAGCTGAAGCATTTACCTGAGCCTCCAATAGATGACAGCCCGTCTTATCGTGGACCAGCTGACCATACAAGTGCACAGGGAGATAGACATTTGGTCTTTGTAACCTGGAGACACAACCAGAAAGAAATTAGGCACACCCTCTGCAGCGCATCCTGTTGGCTCATCAGGTGATTTAAAGACTCCAGTTTCTCACCTTTGGTTGCTGCGTCTGACGTAGTTGTCTCCATCGACAGGTTTGCGGTAAGTTGTTAGTGCTTCGTTGAGCTGCTCCTCTATCAAGTCCACATACTTAAGGTTGTATTCCTGCAACCAAAGAGGTATTTAGGTCAAACAAAAACCTCTATTAGAATATTAGAGTAGAGTATTAGAGTGTGGTCCTATAATATAGTACACATGAAATTAGACATGGATTGCAAATTAGAGTTTATTGTGCCATTTTATCTATACCTTCTGCCATTTGTCCAGCTGTTTGCTGACATAACCCCTCTCGTTGAGGTAGGAGAAACCTTTAGGAATGGACAGGAACCTAAACAGCAGAAACAAGATGTACAGGTTATTTCATTATCGAGTACACAAAAGACTGAAACATGTGATATACTTTAAGCTGTGTCTGATCAGCAGTACTGCTGTAAACACGCACCTGAGGAGCAGCAGGAGGCCCTTGTCTCCCAGGTGGGACAGAGCTGGCTTCAGCTGGATCAGAGCGTGGAGGTTGGCCTGTGAACAAGCACAACATACTGAGTCAAACAACAGCTGTGGACATACAACACCACTGTCAGACAAACTTTTTTCTTTTCCCTTCTCAAGGGAGGGAAGAATCCATTCAAAACTGTAGGGCTGCACAATAAACATTGCTTAAGCATCATTATTGCAATGTGCTCATGTACAATAGTCACCTCGCAGGAGGTGTGATATCAAATAAGGCAAATTAACTTCAACATGTCAAGCCACAACTTAATTTTCCTGTCAAAGTGCACCAAATTGATGAATTTTACTTTAAAATGTACAAATTTTTCTTGCAGCTTTAGTGACCTTGTCCTCGCAGGCCTCGTCCAGTATGTCCAGGGCCTCCATGGACACAGCTTTGCTGTGGTCGTGAAGCTGTGTGACCAGCAGCTCCATGCCCCAGCTGCTGAAGAACTCCACGCTCGCACGCAGCAGCACACGGAGGTGTTTGGTGGCATACAACCTGCACGCCTGCTCAGTGAGACAAGAAGCATTTTGGGAGAAAGAGGATACATCAGGATGCAGTTTTTGTAGGTGGGAAGAAACAATGACGTGCTGGGTGCATGAATTTGTATATAATGACTCCACAACGTGATGTCTAATGTTTTGAACAATTTGTGGTAACTGACAACTTGTAAACATGTGTTGCTGTAGCTGTCTTACATCAGTAGCAGCAGTGAGGATCTTGGAGAGGATCACTCTGGCCAGACCGTCTCTGCTGTAGTCCAGTGTGGATACAGCAAGTTTCAGCACAGCATCCTGGTTCTTCACAGAGCACAGATTCAGCAGGCTGCAAAAGCAGAGAACAAGAGTTTTTGGCCGAACATTAATAAAAATGTGTCAACAAACATTTCTTTAAGTCATAGATTATGTATCTGTACACTCACCACTGAAACAGGCCACATTTCTCCAGCAGTTTGACTCCCTGTGGGTTTGCAGAGAGCGTCCCCAGGAAGAGAAAGTAGTGTTGGCTGAGTGTGGTGAGCAGTCCGTTACTCTGCAGACAGCGCTCAGGCTTCAGCCCTGAGGACGAGGACAGCCATGACACCATGTCCCTCACCAGGTCCTCCAGGTAACCCTGGCCGTCCTGGTGACAGCAAGAGAAGGAGAGAGGGAGATCGTTGACAGGAGAGGCAAGTTAGAATATGACAAAAGGTAAAACAGGAAAGTATTTTTTTATGTGTACGTGCACACTTCTCTAACCTCATCTGAGTCCATGAGGAACTCGATAAACTGACAGCCAACCACAGTGAGTTGTCTGGCTTTTGGGTGATCCAATGCCAGCCCTGCGTACAATTTACTACTGGGCTTATAAAAGAACAGCAGCCTCCGCACAAACCTGCACCGCAGAAAACAGAGAAGTATTTAAAACAAGATGTCAGAGAAATACATCAGACTACTGCAAATGTTGTTCCAGGTTTTGATGACATGAAGGCGTCTTACCTGTGCATATGTTCGTCTTTGTTGTTCCTGAGATTTACATGTGGCCACTGGAAGAGAAAACATTTCATCAGACAGGAGAAACAAAATTGACAACAGAGTCTCTGGTCCTTCATGAAAACAGTCTCACCTTTAGGATGGTGGCAATCAGCAACCAGTTCCACTCCAGGTTCTGCTTGTGGTTGAGAATCTGACTGTCTCTCAGGTTCATCATCAGTGCTTCTTCTGTGTCCTGAACACAAACACAGAAAACATTGATTGAAAATCTACATAACAATAATGGAAAACATCTCATTTTCTCGACGACCGTTCATTTAATCGACTTGCGCTCAGTCACTCACTACACTACATTCAAGAACGGGTGAAGAGAGACCGGAGAGACCAGAGATGTTACAATGTAGCACACTCGAGCATTTAGAAAAGTAGGGTAGCTGAGGTTAAAATTCATAATTACCTTAATGACATAAATGTCCCTGTGGACACGTGAGTGAGACTCTCTACGGTTATGTGAAGACACAGACTTGCGGATGATGTGGTCCAGGTAAAGACTGTGCGGTTTCAAGCCTCTCTTCTTCTTCTCATGGAAACGCTTCAGATTGTTGACTGCTGCACTTGCACGACTGGAACAAAACAACAAATATGTTTGCAATGTTTGGATTTGACAGAAATTTGGTTTGAAAATGTTAACATAACTGTCTGTTCACTGCTCTACTGTATCAGCATATATTTATGAGAGATAGTAAGTTTAGATAATTATTTACTGTAGTTCTGGTAAATACATTTGGTAGGACTGATTATATCTTTGTCAGGGGGAACAGACATGCATGTCTGAGTGTACTCACAGTCTTTTCTGCTGTGCAATGTCAAAGGAGGCTGCCATGTTGATGAGGGTGGGGAGGCAGTGCAGGTGGTGGCTGTGGGAATGGGGAAGGATGGTGTTTGCCTAAACAAGAGAAGGGCGGGGGGGGAGGGGGGGTGCATTTAGTATTAGATTCAAAATAACTCAGCTGTAGCAGGCAGCTTTTCAAAACACACAAATCTTGCAGACTTCTGCAATGTTTATTCTGCAGTGATACACAAACTAGCACAAACATTCTTTCGTGTGAAGGGTTTCAGGGTAGAAACAATACTTTTTCAGCTTTCCAAAATAAACAGGTCAGAGATACTTTTTGCTTTTAATATTACCATGTGTAGAAGTTCTCCCAAGAGGATGGTGGCTCTCACAGCAAGCTGATCATCGCTACTGGTCACAACTTCAACAAGACCCTGTGGTGATAATAGAGGAGGATAAGGTTTAACTAATTTACCATTTAAAGTACCATTAAAGGCCATGGTGTGTTGATACTCTGATAAACATCTGTGCAAAATATTTTAGAAATCAGCCTTTAGGTGCAAATGTATGAGGAAAAAAAACTGTATTAGCTCACCTCTAACAGCCCACTGGTGATGAAGGCAGAAAGAACAAATGCAAGGTAGTTGTCCATCAGATCAGGCCTAATAAAGGAAAACACAAAACCAGGATGAACGCATCTTCCAACCAGACAAGTTAAGTTTACATCCATATCAGTGGTGATTCTAAATGTATTATTTAAATTGGTATCAAGTGTATTTTTTGGGCAAAATGGAAGTTATCACTATTGTGACATGTATGAAATAATTTCCAGTGAGAAACATGCTGTCTTCACTTGAAGACCTTTCCTGGTTGTCAGCCAGGAAGAGGAAGTGAATATGGCAGACTTATACAAGTACCTTGGGTCCCAATCAATAAAAACACTGGACTGGACATACAATAGAAAGGGTTCTCTGTGCGAAATTTAAAAACGGTTTAATGGCTTTTCTATGGACCATAAAAACATTTTTTTTTTTTTAAATGAAGGACGTACTGTCTCTGTTGGGTTAGGTCTGGGTCAGTGCCGGGTTTGTTATTTATATGACAACACTTGGACGCCACACATTTGCATCACTTATCCCTTTTGTCAAATTTTGTTTAGCCTATTCCATCTCCATTCTCCTCTCACCTAGAGCGAGCCCGATGGGGTAGGATGACTTTGGCCTCAGCAGCAACAAACCCGTCAGAGAGTCTCCAGGTGTCCTGGAACCTGGCGGGGTCTGAAGGAGACGTGGGGAAAGATTAGCTCGAACTGTTTGTCTGAAACAGACTTGTTTGGGCTGAAACAGCAGCTGGGAGGAAGCACAAAAATGAATAAGAAAAAAAATACATATTTTTCTTACCAACACTTAGAAGAGCTTCTGTGAAGTCTTGAGTTACAATGGGCACAGGGAGCCTGAATATCTCGTATAACACCTCCAACAAGCCTTTCTGCAGGGCAAATTACATTAAAGCCATCAGATACACATTTGATACAGCACAAACTACATTTGCAAGCACTCAAAAAAGCACTTCTGATATGTCTGTGTTGTGGCTGTGTTCGACAATACTCAAATTACTCGAGGGTAGCCCTAGTTTTTCTCTGAATCCACAGGAAACGGAGTGATAATATCTGATTTGATCTATCCCTGCCGCTGCTGCCTTCGGTTATACTGTAACTCACTCTGTGCTCCGAAAATGAAACCAGACTCCACCACAAAACTGCTAAGGCCTTGTTTTGTTTTTTATTTGAAGTATTCCATCCTAAAAGAACACAGGTCAATATGGCTCCTGTCATCGCCATTATTAGGATAGTGAGGGAGGTCAGACTGACCATAGAAATAAGTGCTAACATTACAGCAAGCAAAATGAGACTGATGCTACAAAAGTTTTCTATTCACTGCTAAGCTTTTGCAGACATAAACTTTTTTTATGTACGCAATTGTTTTAATACTCACCCTAACTTCCATATTTGGTATGCAAAGTAAACCAATTAAAGATTGGATTCCAGAATTTCCAGCCTTGCACAGGTGGATAATACCTGAATAATAGGGGGCAAAAAGACAGACATTGAAGAGAAACATCAACAGTAAAGCACAAGTAATAAAAAACACGAGTCTGTTTATTTACAATTCTCACTGAAATTATTCATAACTAGATTCAATTTCTTACCAGACCAGGAGCGAAAGGCTGCCACTATAGCCATTCTACTCGACAAGAAACGGGCTTCTCTGTCCTCCCTGTGAACATAAAAACATGCACACATCAAAAACAGCGCACCATGTTCCATACACACAGCATCATAATGAACTCTGTACAGTAGGGTTGGGCCGGTGTAGAAGTCTTCGAACCAGTTTGATATTCAGCCAAACACCAGACTGCTATACAGAATTCTACCACTAGGTGTTGCACATTGCTCAGCAGCCGCTCATGATTGGGAACATAATGAGACTGAGAGAGCCCATGAATGAGTGTAGTACTCCTCACCTCTTTTGTTAGCTTTAAATTAGAGCTTGACCCATATGGATTTTTTTTTTAGAAAAAAAAACAATGTTAGACGAGACAATGGTTACCCATTAGCAATATGGCAATATAAGCTTACACTATTTCTAAATAATCCCAAGCATTGTATTCTGCATTTTATATTACGTAAGAATTTAATACTGGACAACATACATGCCGATACCAAAGATATCAATATGCCTTTGAGAGGCCAAAGGTTTTAGTCTTACTAGGGTGACCTCATCCCAATATACCAAATTCGGGACAAATAGTATGTTTGTGTGAGACAATAGCCCCTTTCATAGTGCAGTCCTGCAAATGTCCCGCTATATTGCCCGAAAGATCTGTGCCGGCTTTTCGCCTTAGGGCGTTCTTTGTGATCCCCCGTTTTCTTCAGCCATTGGATAAAATCCAGATTTTATAAAACCACTGAGTGACAATTTAATTAAGAACTCAAATTGCAAAATGAACATAACGCAACACAACGCAGCTATCTCTACTGAAATCTCCTTCATGTTGCTGGCCTTGATTCGGCGGTTAATAGCGCACTACCTGTCAGACACCAGTGGCTCCTTTAGTATTAACAAACTAACAGACCGGTTTAAGCTCGTACACCGAACCCGACTGGCAAAACTGCAAGGGGACCCAACTCTATTGTACTGCGCTTTTTCCAAGCATCTCACAAAAGATCAACATACACCGCAAAAGCAAAACAAAAAAGAAAACACTGAAAGAAGTCAAGGAGAAACATAAAAACATCTTTTGATATAAAAGCAAATCTTTCAGAGTGACTTAAAGGATTATCATGACTTGGCCTGCTTCACAACCTCAGGCGAGTCATGCTGGAGTCAAGCAGCCCTGATAACAAGGGTCATATCACAAAAACACAATACAAACCCTCAACTTTCTCAACGCATGGTGTTACCAATATGGGAGCACAGCAAACGGTAAACAGAGGGAAATGTCAGAACACTATCTTTTTGTTTCTACTGTAACAGTGACACTCTTCATACCCCCCACACACACACTCACTTGAGTTGCCCTTCAGCCGTGTCTGCGTTGTGACGGTAGTGAAAATCTGTGAAAGGCGCGAGGATTTGCTGAAGGAACAAACACACACAGGAGAGGGATGAGTACAAAATACAGCATACTTCAACGCTCTTCATTAGTTCATGAAAATTAAATGGCAGCATTTTTAAATATCCCCACTCTTGCAGTAATAATGAACCTGCTTCAAATCTCATATGACATCCATGTGGATATTATGACTGTGGTGATGAGATGCTTCTGTCCCAGGTGTCTGTTTACAGACAATGAGGCTTTAGAGAACTGTTGTAACTGATTACTGTAAGCTCCATGGGAAAGAGACAGGCAACCTACGGCTGCTAATCCTGACTGGAATGACTCCCAGCACACTGGCTCATTTAGAAACAGCCACTTCCCCTGAATTTATATCTGTATGTGTGTGTGTGTGTGTGTGTGTGTGCGTGTGTGTACCTCCAGTTCAACGTCAACCCGCACATACTGACGGGTTCGTGGGTGGTTGAGTAGATGGAGGATGGTGGTGATCAGAGCTTCGTTGATGCGACTCAACTGACAGTCAATCACACTCTTCAGGATGGTGGTGAGGCCTCCACGTTTGGCCACCACTTCTGGGTTCTTCAGAGCTACACAATCAGCAACAAAGAAACATTAGAGGCTTTTCACATGTCTTCATAGAAAAGATGCACAGGTCGATCGGTAACTGGTCGAAACTGCCCGGTTGTCAGTTGCACAGCCATGACCGGCAGATCAATCATGTATATCCAATTTTGGCCAGTTGAGTTTACACACATGTGCCGCATAATGGTTTTGCATTGCATACACAGCAGTAGGGCTGGTCTGCGATGGCTGACAGTCATTGACCAACAGTGTGATTTACAACCCCCCTTCTCAGTTCTGACAATCTTGCTACTATATTGCATGAAGTTGGCGCTTTATTAGCATATGTTTTGGACCCTGACATGTGCATCACTAACAGGGGGGAAAAAAGAACCTCAAGAAAGACCAAGTGACTATGTGAGGATGGAGTTTGAAAATTGCCCCCATTTTCCTCTGAAGTAAAGCATGTTACATAAAGATATGATAAACTGCAATTTTAGTTTGATTTTATTTGTCAATTGACCTGTCCTGGAGCACTTTTATTTTGAAATTTGTTAAAGTGAGAGAAGGGTCCTGTACCTTGGCACAATTTGGGGGGAAAAATGTAAAGAAAATGTATTAATAGCCAATTTTTCATTGTGAAGGAACAATTGATTTTTAGTTTTTCAAGAATTAAAAGTTGCAAAAATGTGTATGCTGTCAATTGCAGTTCTTAGAAAGAAAAAAACACCACAACTTCCCAACCCACTGTGTGTACAGAATTAATTGTTCTTCTCCAGTGTCCATGTTAAAAGGCCAGGAACTCACCTAGTTCACATACGATGGCGATGGCTGCGCGGACCATGCGGTCTCTCTCCTGCAGGCCATCAGTGCCCACGGCAATTAGAGAGTTTGCAACAGAGGAGGGGAACAGCATCGCATTGACAGTGATAATCTAAAAGAGGGAGAGGAGGAAAACATGAGTCATCAAACAAATCCTGACAAACAGAGGAAGAAAAATAACTACAATGATATCTATGGCACTTCTTCTAGTGCTCTCGAAAAAGATGCATATTAAAAATGCAAAAAGATTACCTGAATGCATTCTGAGAATTTATATAATATATCAGATTTTATCTTAAGTGGCGATATGTTATGCAGTGAACACAGGGGTTATATTACTGCCTGGATGGCCAATAGTCCTTTTCTGAAACCAGACCCTGACTCTATGTGTGTGTCTGTGTGATGTGTGTGCAAATGAGTGTGTGCGTGTGAAGAGAGTTTACAGTAAACTACAGAAAGGGCTATAAATAACCTCCCCTGCAGACTTGTGCAAACCGTCCACACACTGACACTGCTGCTAACCCAATGATCTTTCTGCTGGCACTAAGGCTGAGCTGTGAGGGCAGAGGGCAGATTTCTTTAGCAACACGACAGTGACTAAATCAATTCGAGAAAGGCGGTGGAGGCGTGAAAATAAAGAAAAACACATGTGACCTTACCTTTCGGACTAGTCTCAGAGCCTGAGTCCTCTCCCCCTCATTGCTCTGCTGGATGTCAATACATCTAAACAAGCATAAAAGCATATTAGTCACGTCCTTTTTTCTATTACCACTGCCAGCAAGAAGGAGAACAATAAATGTATCAGCAAGAGAAAAGTGTGAATAAAGTATAACATTTCAAAGGAACTGGCAGACTCCAGACAAATGAGATGACTTCTTGAAAAAAAAGGGGAATATTCTTCCTGACTCCAGTGAGACAGCACTTTTTCACCTGACTGGTACGGTCAGAGCAGGATCTCACCTGGCTATCAAATAGTCCACCTGTAGTTTGAGGACCTTCTGCAGCACTGTGGTGTCTCTAATGAGGTAGCGGAGCGACCGCAAACCTGCAGCACGCACTTCCTTAGCCTCATTCAGTAGAGCTAGTCGCAGACTAGAGGGTAAAAAAAACAAACACTTAGATGCATTGCAAATGGACATGATGTAATATTAACTGAGACTTCACAAATGCTTATTATTCAGTGAAAATTTTCATAAGCATGATGATTTCTTTACTGCCGTTTACCAAATAATGTTCCAAATGCAAAACATTCCAGTTGATTAGCCACAGACTTACAAACAAGTTCACATGGGTTCAAAAATCACAAGCCAATGAATTGTAAATAGAGCACATGTTGATAGAAAAGTACATGGTGTACAATTAGCAACTACTGGGTGCCAACAACACTTACCAAATGATGATTTCTTCGTATGTGTACCCAAAGTTTTCCTCGCGGTGGTTAATGCTGCATAGCAGCTATAACACAGAGACACAAAACAAAACAAAATGTCAATTTTATGTCACTGATGTAATCATTATATAAATGCATAATAATGCACCCTTTCAAAGTGCAACAAACTTATAATTGTGTGTGTGTGTGTGTGTGTGTGTGTGGGGGGGGGGGGGGGTGATCAGAAAAATGGAAAACGTTGTTTATTCTGCATCATGTTGGCTGAAATGTTGCCGATGTCCTAATGTAAACAAAAAATGCATTTAAACGTATCATACAATGTCTGGAAATGACCTCGATACTTTTTGCTGAGCTTGATGAGTTGATATTGTAATTATTGTGACAGACCTACAAGGGATGTAATAACATTGCTTCGGTCAAGTATAAAAATAAGCCTAGCATGGGCATTGTGCTAGAACTGGAGCCCCTGTAGGAGTTCATAAGGGAGTTACGCAACTCCAAAATGACACCATACTTCACCTGAGAAACGCACTGTTTAACAGTGTCGAACAAACAGCACAACACTTTCCTGCAGGATGCCGCAGGAGCCATGCAGGTGTGTTTGTTGTATTTTTCCACTTGTCTGTTACATGCTGACTTGTTTGGAGAAGGTGAATCGTGACTGCTTATTGTTGTGCTTTCGCTGGTGGTAGATGAAGGTTATAATCAGGAAAGCGTTGGGGCAACACGTTCACAGGTCCATTAGTGGGTGTCGGTAGGTGTCACGTCCACCATTTATTGTTTGTGAGTGCATGTGCCTGTATGAATATATGTGCTGGATATATGAAAGTAGAATGTGACAACATAAAGTAAACAATAGGTTCTGTTGTCTTCTGTGCACAGCCGGAGTATTTGTTCCTGTTTTCTGTATCGTACCAGGCCTGGCAATAGACCTTGTTTTTAGCATGGATTGCCACTTTTAGCATCACAGGTCCTCAATCATTAACAGAGGCCCACACACAGCTGGTGTATACAAGATTCAAATTCTATGTACACAAAAGCAGTTCATTATAAAAAACAATAAGCCTTCAGCAACAATCTGTGTCAACTGGCAGGCCAAAGCTAACAACAGCACAGTCTAAAACTCATTATATGCACAAAGAAATGAGCTCCTTCGGCAAAGGATGCTGCCATTTTGGAGCTGCCACATTTCTTATGGGCACCCCCAGTCAGCCTAACGCTCCCAACAAGTCAGTGCTACTCCATCACAGGAGTTCAGTCTACCTTCGCCAGTCCCAAGGCAGCAGCAAGGAGAGCCGATGAGTGAATTAAACAGGTAATCTTGGTGAGACTTCTTTCTTAAGGCTAGACATAAATCTCCTCTCTCCTTCGTCATAAACCACAGAGGAAAGCCGGAGGAGAGCATAATGAGATGGGTGATGAGAGGCATGGTGAGTAGGGGGTTGTTTTAAACCAGCTGTGATGTCAGAGCTCGAGTAGGCAAGAGGAGGGGAAAGGAGAAGGGGAGAGGGGTATGTGACACTCTCTGGGGGGGGATTAGGTCACCCTCACTGTCCTGGAACCCTTATAAGGAATCAGAGGCATGGTGCTCTCACAGACTTATACACACACGCGCATGCACCATGGCTATTACCCTCCCGTCAGTTGTAAACAAGAGAGTTAGGTGTATGGAAGGCCCACACACTGCAATTGTGCCAGCTACAGTTTTCTGAAGCACTCAATGCCTGCACGGCCACCAACAATTGGTCAAAATATTTCCATGGCAGACTGTCAGACGTGGTTTAAGGCAGCTGGAGTTGCTCAGCAGAAATCAGCAACGTCTGGGCAGGAGTCAGTGGCGAGTGTTGTGTAAAAAGCTTCAACATTTCTCAATGAGGTGATGGTGAGCAAAAATGATGTCTGCAAGTTTTCCCCTTATACTGAGCTTTCAGTTTTGCAAGTCATTTACACATTTTCTACACCATGTTACTCCCGTTCAGAATAACAGGAAAGCTTGAGACTATGCAAGCATGTGTTGGGTGGAAGGCAGAAAAACACCCTGGAGAGGTCACTAGTGCACCACGGGGCTGACAGTGGCCCGCCATGTCTGCAGAAAAACAATAAAATCTAAAACCACTGATGACATGTGAAAATAACTTCCATCTGTAGGTGTCTAGCACAGAAACTTAAAAAAAAGAGAAGAAAACAACTTATTATCTAATTCTTCCTCAACTATTCATTTGTAAAGAAAAATCTGTGCATAGCAGCTATCACCTGCTGATAAGTATGACAGACAGTTATTCAGCTTGTTCTTAGCATTTTAAACATAATGCCTCCATTTATGTTTCCATTTACCTCCACATAATTGAGCTGCTTTCATATCCAGGTGAGAAAGTTGGATGTACGTCATACACCACGTACAGGGCCATCTTTGCTTTTACCATCAACACTGCAGTGCAAACTAAGACAAGACTGACTGTTTATCACCTGTGCACAGAACATTCACATCTAAAAATGAGGGTTTCTGGGGTTCATATGAACAATAACTAAAGATTAGGACTTTCAGGTTTCAAAGTCTGAGTTCTGCTCTTGATGTCAGAGTGCTTTCCTATCCCTGGAGCTCCTGTTACATTCACTGTCAGCGTCACAATGACAGGCACAGCTAGGCCTGCTGGCAGCAACACCCAGGAGGAGAGGATCAAGGAGAGGTTAGTGGTGGCACTACAGAGAATGGGGGAGCGCAGCTAGTCAATCTTTACAGATATCTAAACAGTGAGTCAACCTTCTTGAAAGCTCCATGTTTCTTTCATGTTGGTCCTGGGATATAACAACTAATTCAATACTTCTAAGTGTTCTCAACATTGACTCGATTAGGAATAGAACACTGAGGTAAAGGCGTCACAACTTGACAGCATTACCTTTATGAAGTTGTTCAGGTGGCCCAATTTTCGCATGTTACTGACTCCATGTGGTTTGGCCACATTTTGAAGGATTTCACGGAAGTTTTCTGATGGCTCTGCCAGAGAAAGAGAGAAAGGAAATACAATGTAACCAAGACAAGAATTATGCTATATTGTCATAATATCAGTCAATGAACCGTTATTTATATGTTGCAGGAAGGAAGTTGGATTAGCTGGTAGAACTAAATAAGTGTGTACAGTCAAAACAAGGTCTAGACAGTTAAAGCAAGACTTGTGCAGGATGGGTTTTTCTGTTTTCGGTTCCTTTAAACGATTATGTGCTTCAGTGATACTAAATGTTCTTCACAAAAGACAGATGGTGTTTTTTTTTTAAATAAAAGAGAATTCTCTTGGCAAGAATCAGTGCCTTAACCTGATTTAGTTTGCATGGAAACGAGTACCAGATAGTGCATTTTAACAACAAGATAAATGCTGCAGGTACTATGAAAACACCAGCTTTATGAATTGCATGCAATATTTTCTTCTTAGCTGCAAAAATAATAATAAGAATGATCCAGATTATGTTTCAATCCTTCAAATTGTCATCAGCCAAAGCAATAACTCAAACACAAATAAGAACTTAAAAAACAGATAGCATTGCAAACAACTTTGCTAGCATTGAAATGATTCTAATACAAAGACTGAAGAATAAATTATTAAATAATAACCATTTTCAGCAAGTCGGATATAACAATCCAGTAGTTAATAGGGTTGTGATAGGTATCTATATTTATATATATATATATATATATATATATATATATATATATATAGATGTGTGTGTGTGTGTGTGTGTGTGTGTGCAAAAGTCGCTTGCAAATGGCCTTTGAGGATGTGTCCCTTGTAAGACACATCACAGGGATACAGTGTATGCAAGAAAAACACTTGAAAAAATCTGCAGCTTTAGAATATACAAAAATCTGTGGCACACTACCATCACGTTTTGCACGTACACACTGATCTGACAGGAAATATTGAGGTTGATTACTATATTCTACACAGTTATTTTGCCAATTCATGATGAAACAGCTCACATATCTAGTCCATGCTAATTATGTGGGGGACTCCAAAAGGCGTCAATGGGCCTAAAATACAGTTGGCTTTTTATGCTGCATTCATTCGGTTGCAAAATATCGCACGATTTACATGGTTATATTAGAAAATCCGCCGGTGCCTGGGCCCCTAGGACTGGGAGAGAGAACCGCAGCTCCATGTAAACAAACTGGTATGTGCTGCTGCTGCAGGAGTAAATCTGACCAAACTGTGCAGCTGTGTATCAGTGTGTCACTGGAAAAAAACACCCTCCGCTGTCTAAATGCTACTCAGCTAACAGCCTTGAAACCCAATTTCTCATACAGCCAGCGATGACCAATGCATGACTACAGCACTTATGGTTGGTTGGCTAAATAACAGGCTATCTTGCCCACACGCACACCAATCAAAACAACAGAGCGTCGTCATGGCTGGTTAGCTGTGGCAGCTAGCTAACGCTAACTCAGCTAGTTAAGTTAGCTCGCTGCCGCCTGTTATTATGATAGCTAGCAATGTTATTACACGAAACAGAAAGGGAAAAGGGACGAAATGACAACAGCAATGACAGGACAAGTGCACGGACTAAGTGGGGTTTCACTTCATGGGGCTAGTGTTTGCAGGACAGCTCCTCATCCATTTTGAACAATAATCGCTTTGAGGGTGATGATGTGATGCAGCTCTGCTTACCCCTGGTCAGATCCAGCGGTACGTTTTCTTCCCCGCTGTCATTCCGACCTGACAAAAACAGACACCGCGGACACGGTGAGGGGTTACAACTGGGTCATCAGGTGCCTGAGAACATCTATTTTTGCAATATGCCACTATTAGACACACCACTGAATCGAGTTTTTCACGCTTACCTCGCATCCGAAGACTCCGGATAGGACGGCCGCGGAAGCTGGCCGCCATGTTTCCAGGAACATACACAACACCGGAAACTTCGCGGATTCTCGCGAGAAAAGAAAACGGACAACGGAGGCATAGCCGCAACAGCAGACCTCCCACAGACCTGAGATCAGATAGATCCTGCTTAATCACCCGCTTAATCTTACGACGGATAAAAACGTAAATCTGACCTGGCGACTGTTTTATGGTCAGTGAAGCAAGGACTCGACGGCTGAACAGATTTCATAAAATGATCAATTCAATAAGCGTTCAAAGTTAACTTCACCACACCCCAAAAAATTATTCAAATGTTATGAACTGAATATTTAAAAAAAACTAAATAAAGCACAAAAATGTCCCGAAAATTTAGATTATTTACTATATTCTAAATATTTAGGGGATTTTTACAGTCTTGCAAACAGTGATTTTTTTTTTCCAGTGTCAGATTTAAAAAAAATCCTACTTGTTGACTTTGAGTAAAAAAAAATCTCCACTTTCTAAAACTGCTCCTAAAATAAACATAAGCTATACATGTTTTAATGATTTTCGTATTGTTTTTCACTTAATTATTATACAAATGTATGTCATATGCATTAACACAGCCAAAATCATTAATCATGCACTTTAATCAAGAAAATATACATTACAAAATGAGGGGTCTGAGATGTGCCTTTCACATGTGACATTCAATATTGTAGATCAGCACATTAAATAGATATCGCCTGTAAAAAAAAAGAAAAAAAAAAAGGAATCATTTTAAGTTGGTTAGTCTTTTTTGTTGTTGTATTCTCTTTACATTGAATCTCAATGAATATTTGGACTACAGTGGTGTAAGACGCATTCAGATCCTGAGTTAAAATACAAATGCCACAATGTAAAATATACTCTATTTAAGGGCAGTAATGAAAATGAACAGTTTGGTGTATGTGAAGCTTTCTGGCTCATTTTGAGAAAGCAGCCTTTACAGGTATATAATGTAAAACTCCATGTCAATTATTAAATAATAGATATCACCATGAAACTTCCCATGTTGATTTCTTACATTAAGATAATTATTTTTAGGTGACAAGTCACCTGAATTTTTTTTTACTGTATTATTTTATATACACAAATGAGGCATTATCTTGTTGTAACTTTTGGTGAATGTAGGAAAAATCTACAGCTGCAAAAAGACAAAGTGAAATAAAACACTTCCATGTGTGTATTCTGGATGTCTGAGAGAATGTGTGTTATGGAAGCTCATGCTTGAGTACATTTATAGCTGTTTTTCACCACAGAACACTTGTCTGTTAGTTATTATTTTTGAGTGATCAGAACATATACCTTCTTCAGCATACTCAAGATTATCATAAACATCATCTGTGGGCACAAAGACATTTATGTTTAACATATGTTGTGTTTGGTTGTGGCAGAGGAAAAGCTCTGGTGGGAAGAGAAAAATAATTAGAAAGATGCAGTTTGGTGTGGTTGAAAGAGACATGAAGTTTGTATATTTAAACGTTTTAAGTAAAGTGAATGGACAGTATACCATAAACACTTGCAAAAAGAAAAATAATGGTTCTAATGACTTGTAGAGAGGTATTATGTGAACGGGTGAATGAGCGCAGTCTGTGGTGTAAATCGATTTGAGTGGTCGCAAAGCAACTAGAAAAGCGCTATATAAGTGCAGGTCCATTTACCATTTATTATGTTGGATTTAACTACTTTAGTTTACACACACTTTAAGATAGCTGCAATAATTATGTCAACCACAAGGTGTCACCCATACATAACAATTCACATCACGCCAAACTGTAGAAAAAATATTTAGTTTCTTAACTATAGGAAATAATTATAAGGGACAATTACACTATTTCTTTAGACTGTGAATTACATTTTTCTCTATGTATATATTATTTTTGTACTTACATTTTTTCAAGAAAATGCATTTTATTACTTTTTTTGGTTAAATACTAACCTACATTATAACCCATATCATTACCATCTACTTAAAATAAACCCACTGCAATTTACTAGATTAATAAATAAGCAAATCTGACACATCCATTTAAAACAAATTAAAAAAAGAGTACAACATAAACGTCATCCTCCTCGTCTGTTTCAAAAAGAAAATGAAAAAAATGATAGGAGCTTATTGTCATACTGTCATATTCAAACAAATACTCAATCCAAAGGGCTGACCATTTTTAGCATTGAGCCCACTAAAAGAAAAAAGTGAAATCTTTACACTGATTTTTTTTTTTGTCTTTCAGGATGTCTGGAGTATTTAAGAGTAATTTTGCACCTGCAAACCTCAGCTGGTGCCCCAATGTTGTCTTACACATCTGGCTCTGCTTCTGACTGGAAAATTATAGGCTCATACTCCCCTTCTTCCAAATCATCATGGCCTTTATTGACAAACTGAGTCCTCACATAGTCACCTAAAAGCATATATGACCATAAATCAGCATAGATTACCGCTCAGGATTGGATATGCACATCCCCATTCCACTCTTTTCTTATTTCCCCTCTACATTTGCAGTGCATGTAAAGCAATCTACAGAAGCACACCATGTTCCTTCCTTTGAGTTACCTGTTCTGTGGATTACGTCTTTGCTCTTTCCTTGATCCAGAGACCTTGAGTCTGATTTCAAATCAACGAACGCCTTCCAGTTCTTGATTATGTGAGCAAGTCCTTTAATCGAGTTGGGGAGAAGGAGATGTCAGTTATTTACTCAGCTTTTAAATCTTGCCCTTTAATTTCCTTCCTTTATGCTCCTGATTATCATAGTTATAACTGCATCAAATCTATATTAAAGACACCGGTTTGGTAGCAAGTATAAACATTATACAACACACAAATATATTGGAACCATCCTCTTTGACTTGGTTTGCGTCCTCTTTTCTACTATTACTTTCTTGAAGTTTTTTTTAGATTCCTCTCCTTTTTCTCTCCTTTGGAGAGATGTTTAATTAAATATTAATTGTGTGTATACAATACAATATGTGCCTTATTTCTGCCTGAGTTGTTCATACATGTTTTCTTTTAAATGTGCCTGTAAGGACAAAAAAACATCAAACTGTCAACATAACTTCTAACAGTGGCAGGATTACTGTATTACCTCTTTTCTCTTTGAGGGATGTGCTGTGAATACAAAGCAACAAGTTATTCCACAATCTTATCCCTAAATTGATTTTATTTGAGTCCATCCATCCATCCATCCATCCATCCATCAATTCTCATCTGATTATCCGGGCCGGGTCGCAGGGGCAGTAGGATAATCAGGGCATTCCAGGCGCCCCTCTCCCCAGCCACAACGTCCAGCTCCTCCTGGGGGACTCCGAGGCGTTCCCAGGCCAGGAGAGAGATATAATCCCTCCACCGTGTTCTGGGTCTTCCCTGGGGCCTCCTAGTTGGACGTGCCCGGAACACCTCTAACGGGAGGCGCCCGGGAGGCATCCTTACCAGATGCCCAAACCACCTCAACTGACTCCTTTCGACGCAAAGGAGCAGCGACTCTACTCCAAGCGCCCTCCGGATGTCTGAGCTCCTCACTCTCATCTCTAAGGCTGAGCCCAGCCACTCTACGGAGGAAGCTCATTTCAGCCGCTTGTATCCGAGATCTTGTTCTTTTGGTCACTACCCAAAGCTCATGACCATAGGTGCGGGTTGGAACATTGATAGACCGGTAAATCGAGAGCTTTGCCTTCAAGCTCAGCTCCTTCTTCACCACGACGGTCCGGTACAATGCCCGTATCACTGCTGATGCCGCACCAAACCGCCTGTCCATCTCACACTCCATTCTACCCTCACTAGTGAACAAGACCCTGAGATACTTGAACTCCCTCGCTTGAGACTTTTATTTGAATGCAATATGAAATTTGAGACATTGCAGCTGACTGATTGGGAATGACCTTCAAGGGAGAGTGGTGGAGGGTTAATGATGTCGACATCGTCATATATCTCATCCTCGTCCAACTGCTGTCTCCTTGACTATGGCCAGAAAGAGAAATTCAAACATTTTATGGGCAGACTGGGATAGACTTTGTCTTTACAATGGTGCATGATGAAAGTCAAATTTTCTCAAGACTACAGAGATCAGTTTTCTGTGTGAAGCAGCAGGCAAAGTGTTGTAGCTGTGAAGCATGACTTCACAGGAATTCATCAGTTTGATCAAGCTTATAATCAAGGCCCATGTCTGTTACAATACAGCAGCTCCACAATACGAACACTTACAGAGCAGCTGCTTGGTTGGGTTATGGGCACGGACGCAGACGTGGAGGGGTATTTGGAGGAGCAACAGGAAGTGGCATCTTCATCCCTAGTCCTGTTGCACAAAAATGTAACTTTAATTTGATTCCCTATAATGGAACATACTACATTTTTTTAACATAATGGTATTTTAAGAAGCAATATATCACATGTGGGAATGATGCACTATTTAAAGCCGTTTCTCACCATTATTGTAATACTTTAGATTCCTTCTGATTCTGTGTATGTCAACATTTGGAGGCCTGTTTGGCTTCGGAGGAGGTTTTCCTAGAGAAAGCACACCAGGAAGCCTTCTCTTGGGAAAAGAGGAGTCATTGCTCTCTCTTCTGAGTTTATTTTCCATTCCACTTGTTCTTATGAAGTTAGGTTTCTGCATTTTTGGGGTTGGGATGGCTGGTGCGGATGTTGTTTTTGACTCCATCATCTCTGTCTTTGGTGAAAAGGTTTTTCTGTGCCAGAGATAGTACGGTGCTCTGGCACACTTTGGGAAAGAACGGCACACCTGACTCCTGGGTTCCTGGTTTCAGAGCTGTCAGAGACTTCACTCTGTTGTTATTCATCCACCCTGCTTTGGTTGAAGCAATAGACACACTGTTTTGTCTGTAATCACCAATATTTGATTTCATTTTCAGAGGAGAAGGCCCAGAGGATCCAGAGGAGTCAGTGTCACTGTGAGTTTCACTAGGTTTTAATAATTTCACTCACAACTGTGTGATGATTGCTTTATATTCGGTGTGATTGTAAATCTCTCAGTTTCAGGCTTAGGTGTCCGTGCACTGCTGGGTGTTTTCACAGAACCTGATATTTTCCCCTCGAAGGCTGCTATTCTTGCTCGAGATGCAGCGCACACCTTCTGTTGGAGTGCTGGTTTATAGGACGCATCCAGCACAGAGCTGCTATCTGTGTAAAAGTGAGCCATAAATCCCCTATATAAAGGGGGAAAATCCTGTTTAGTCTTGAAAATCTTTCTGCCCAGCTTCACATTTTAAATGGAGACAATACAGATGAATATGTAAAAAAAAAAAAAAAGAAAAGAAAAAAAGATAAACAATAGATTTTACCATGAAACTGCTAATGGTGATTCATTTTAAAATTTTCTCAAATGTAAAAATTATATATGCGAATTAAGCATTTTTTTCTTGAATATGTGTTTATTTGCATACATTTCCAGAAAAAAAATGAACATCGAATACCACCAAGTTCAAATTTCTTGTTACCTAAATTAAAATATTAGTCAGTTGGTTTTTTTTAATCCTTTCTGTAGAAAATACCATATAGTAAATACCAGCCACTCACACAAAAAAAGATTTGCCATGTTTTTAGGAATATTTTTTATATAATTCAGGCTACGAATTATATGTGTGTTATGGAATCTAATGTACAAATTTGTGCAGGGCATCTGAGTCGCAAAACAACCAAATTTCTGTCCTGGTAAACACTGTACGCAGTACTGTCAGATTTTATTCAAGACTTTGGAACCACTGGCGAACATGTCTGTATGCTAGACATTGAACTTTGTGGAAAGCATTGTATTTTTTTTACTCTGTGTTGTTGGGATATCGATCCCCTGGGTCTGAAATAAGGGATTTTTATATATGATAAAACCCATCTCTATAGAGCTTGAGAATATAGATCTAAAATATGTTTGGTCCAAATCAAAATCTCAAAATTGACCAGTGCATGAAAAAAAAACTAAATTGCCACAAGTTACAGACAAGAAAGGGTAAAGGTAGAGGTTACAAAAAACAGGGAGAAAAAAGTTGAGAGCACTATGGATGAAGATTTCACAAAAAGAACAAATTGCCAGTAGCGACTCACCTGATGCTGGTATGAAGTGCTGTGAAGGTCTGAGTGACCAGAGTCTGTGTGATGCAGCTGTTCCCTACAGAAGAATGCTCCACCTATAAGGGAACTATGTAGCTCTTAACCAAAATGCTGTCTCCTTATTATGATAAAAAACGTTATCGCCCACCTGCTGATTAGCACTCAAGATGAGTCATTCAATAAGTTATTGGGACATACTTTTGACAGCATGAATACAAACCTTAGACCAACCAATAATTAAGAAAGACAGACTGTAATGGAAATGTTCAGAGTATGCGCTGTCTAAAAAAAGTATAATTCATGACTACATGCAGTATGTTTTGGAGACTGGGAACATTTTTCATGAGAGGAGATAAGATAAGATAAGATAAAACTTTATTAATCCTGAAGAAAAATTCTGGTTCCAGATTGCTCCGAAGCCTCCAAAACAATAACAAACACAATCACAATATAGGAGAATATAAGAAAAGTAATGAACAAAATAGGTAACAATAATAATATATAATATAAATGTAAATATAACAATATAAAAATAAAGTGTATAACGAGGAATTCTAACATAGAGGCAAAAATAAAGTTGTTTTTTATCAGCTGCAACGATAAATGAAAAACACAAGTATGCATGCGGGCTATATTTGCATTATTTATTCATTTATTTTTCATCATTTACTGAAATGTTTGAGAAAAAACAATTCTAGTGCTTTTTGACCGTGAACACTGCCATGATATAGACCTACATATTGCACCTGAGGCATGTTGTTATTTATACTTAACACTAATGCACTTCTAAGCCTGAAAACTGAGGTCTTTTTTCTTTAACAGTCACACCTTGTACATGATACCCGCAACTTGTCATGGGTCTGGGGACAAAACATCATGTTGTTAAAGAAATTTTTAACCATTGCAAGTTCTTATCTGACAGGAAGGGACTGTGTGATGACAAAGACGTGGCGATTAGCAACTGGGAAAGCACTTTCTGTATTAAAGTTTTTGGGAGTCATGCCAGAGTTTGTAGTTTTGGCAGTTAGTGGTAAAATATAACCTTTGAGGATCATTAGTAAATAATAAAAAACCATTTGCCAGCATCAATATAAAGAGAAATCCATATTTTGGTCTCTACACATAGCAGGAAAACAGCTTTATATATTTAAGTGGCAAGCTTATACATTGGGGCTTCTTCTTCTTCTTAAAACTTTACTCTTAATCGAATCTCTATCAAGTTAGTGTGGCTGCACATATGAGAGCATCAATATCATGTATGGCTTTGGATGTTTTCTGAAGAGCCTCAGCGATATAGTTCTCTGTCACCGGTTCATGAGTCACCTCTTCTGCGGAATCACCCTCCAGTTTTGCACATCCTTTCTCACCTCTTAGCAAGTGGTTGTTCTCCAGTAGAACTGGGCACAGGATGTTAAAGAGCTTGAACGATCTACATCAGCATTATTTTAGTAAAGTGACAAGGAAGTGTCGATGTCATTTGCAACATATGCATGACCTTTAGTGCAAAGGATACAGTTAAATCGTTTTATCTTCTCCAGTTCTGCAGCTACAAGATCTGACCTAAATAGAATGGAAAGTCATATAACATTAAATACTATTTTTTTAAATAATATTTTTACATTTATTAATGGAATACCAAAGAAGTGATCAGAAAAAATATACAACTCACCGACTTTCTGCCATCTGTGTGACATTTACAAGCTGCTTAGAAGATAGAAGATTGGACAGATTTTCTTCAATCCTTGCTGGTTTAGAAAAATGCCCCCCCTGGATGCAACATAAAGTACATTTTAAAGCCTTAATATTGTGCAAATACTGTAGATATCCACAGTTCTAGTAATATCAGCATCACTACTTCTACCTCTTGCAAGCAGCTGGGTGCTGCAGGGAGCTTCAGTGAATGCTTGGCCTCGTTGTAGCATGTGAGGATCCTGTAACACAGAAACATGATGGTCATAGACTGATGCAATAAAGACGTCAAATTCTGTCATGAAGCTTCGGCTCACCTGCTCGCACGACTCACAACAGAGCATACAGAGTACAGCTGCCCGGGTACGTCAGGCGGAAGGTTGTTCAGATGGTATGTTACCTCATTCACCTGTGAGATCAATCAATTCTAGATTGGTTTTGTATTTTATCTCCAAAAAAAGCTACATTAAATATAATGGATTAGAGTTTGTGACAGTTATATGATGAGAGAATTATATTTACCTGGCCTGACTGGAGCTCAGGTTTCTGATGGGTAAAATAAGTGTTCAGGACACCGTTAGACCGGATAATTGATCCATCTCCTGGGGAAACCTCTATGACTGAGACCGTACCGCTCAGTATCCTAAACAGGAGACACACAGTTAAAATATACAGATAGGGGACAAGTTAAAGCAAAAACTAGAACAAAACAGTGGAGTAACATATACAATTCAGATGCTTTCCGGTCCCAGGGCTCACTGAATGGTTTGGCGTGAATGAAAATGATGTGAATAAAATGTTACAAGCTTTACAGTCACCAGATCTCAAACACCTAATGCTCGCCGCCACCATCTCTGTAAGACCAAATGATATAATAAACGTTCATCTTAAATTTGTGATTGTCTCTGATGCTATTTGTCCTCTGGTTATTAGAGGTGTGAATCAGCAGAGGCACCACGATACGATTTTATCTTAATACTTGAGTCACAATACGATATTATTGCGATTTTGAGCATTTTGCGATATGGAGAGTATTGCGATACAATATATTGCGATTTAACTGTTTAACTGCATTTTGTGTCCACAAAATTAAATTCAATCAAGAATTGTTTTGTCAAATAACAGAAAATTCACAGTCTATTCATCTCACTTAAGTCTTTTTATTTCTCCACAATGAGTCGAACCCACAGACTGACCAACAAAGTATTCAGTCAAACTGAACTGAACTGATATCAAACATGTATGGACGACGAGCAATTGCAGCATTTTATTAAACTTTCCTCAACTTTAAGCTTCACTGCTCTGAATGTTTTTTAATGAACTAATTTTGCCTAATTTTGCGTTATTTCGACAACTTCCCGACATGATATCCTGACACATATGGTGCCTAAAGATTCGTTAGACCTTGTAATTTCATATGATACCAGTATCCCAAGTATATTTCTAAAAGTAAGCCCACTACGGACTCCGGAAAAAAAACCTGTGGAAAAATACGCAAAATATCGCAATACTATGCTGTATCGATTTTTCCCCCACCTCTACTGGTTATATATGTTTGCTTCAATCTCAATCTCTTGGGGAGGCTAGACTCCATACTTAGACACTTCATGTTATTTTTGTATAAAGTCAATGAAAGGAATTTGACGTTGTATCTATTTATAAGCAGTACTTTCATCATGGGAATAATGC
This sequence comes from Centropristis striata, assembly GCF_030273125.1. NCBI lineage: Eukaryota > Metazoa > Chordata > Actinopteri > Perciformes > Serranidae > Centropristis > Centropristis striata. Next base: position 17,129,046 of record NC_081523.1, read on the forward strand.
ATAACAACATAAATTTGCATTTATCGGCCAATAATTTATCAGCTCGATATAAATGTGCAGCCCTAATTAGTATTGTTCCATATGTCATATACCATATGTTCAGAATCTTTGAATTAAATCCTGAAATCCCTGCATACCTACCTGTAGGAGACTCCTTGACACCACATCACTTTTACCAACTCTGTTGGAAGATCTTGGTCTGAATGTTCTTCTTTGGCCAGGGGGTCTTTAACTTTCCATCTTAAATACATGAGAAGGAAGGCTTAAATAAGTCAAACATTGTTAAATAGTTCACTGCATGTCTGTTGTTTCCCCTCAGGTGAATGGATCATTTAACCTGTGCCAGTGAGGTGATGGACATGTGAGAGGCAGAGCCTGTGGAAGGTGAGACCGTCTTTCAGCGTTGGAGACATCTGACGTGTTTATTCTCCTCTGTGCCTGGGTGAGCTCGCCAGTTTCCTGTGCTCTGGCATCTTTTGGTTTAGAGAGGCGAGCCGTCCAGAGTTGGTGAGCCAAGGAGAGAGGGAAGCGCCAGATGGGGGCAACAGTGCAGCAGGAGTGATGTTGGAGCACTGTGGTGGACTGGTATATCTCCTCTGGCTGGGAAGGGAAATAAGATATTTAATCAAAGCTACGATATAAGCAGAGAAATGTTGCTCGGAAGCATTACCTTTGGTTGGCCAGTGCTGATAATCCGTGGAGAGCAAGACCTCGATCTAACAGACTCATTCCTTCTGCTTGCTCTTCCCTGATGCGCCTCTTTGTTCACATCATTGATGGTCAGATCGCCTACTTGCTGCTGCAGCTGATTTGCTGCGCTGCTCTCAGAGTCTCTGTTGAAACCCTGCAGGCTGCGGCGCTGATTCTGAGTCTGACTGAGGCTGCATGTGAACTCAACGGAGAATTCTTCACCTGAGGGTGACAGCATCAAGACAGCTCGGCCCCCTTCTGACCTGATGATAGTCTCGCCTCCAGGTCCGAGCTCAGCATCACCGGAAGACAATTTGGGCCACTCCACCTCTGAGTCAATGCTGAAAAAAGGCTGTGGGAAGAAATTCAAAAAAATACACACATCATCTCCTAAACATAATTTCAGGGACTAAAAATGGCTTTAAAAATATCTCTTGGTACCTTCTTGTCGTCAACAGGGATGAGCTCCTCTGGCAAATATGGTCGACTTGCATATTTATTCCTGAATGCCAACGCAGCTGCCATAAATTCCTGTAAAATGGCATAAGTTTAATACAGCGGGGTTATGCATAATCAGCGGAGGAAAAAAGTATTCAGATCCCTTACTTAATAAAAGTACCAATACCACACTGCAAAATTACTCCACTACAAGTTAAAGCCCTGCATTCAAAACCTACTTAATTAAAAGTACAAAAGTATCAGGATCAAAATGTACTTAAAGTATCAAAAGTAAAAGTATTTGGGCAGAATGGACCCACTCAGATTGTTTTAGATATTCTAAATATATTATTAGATAATTTGTATTGATGCATTCATTCAAGAAGCATTTTAATTTTGTAAAGATAGGGCTCATTTTAACTACTCAATATAGGTTTAATTAAGAAAAAAGAATGTCTAATCAAGTTAAATTAATAATGTATTTCTTATGTTAAATCTTGATCTGAAAAGTAACTTAAGCTGTCAGCTAAATGTAGTGAAGTAAAAAGTATAATACAGGCCCTTAAAATGTAGTGCAGTAGAAGTATAAAGTTACATAAAATGAAAATTCACGAAAAGTACAAGTACCTCAAATTTTTACTTAAGTACAGTATTTGAGTAAATGTACTTATTTACATTCCACAACTGTGCATAATGCAAATAGACCCCAAAACTGTGTGCATTTAACTGAGCAAACAACAGCCTTCAGTTTCGATCAATGCGTCTTAAAATACACAGGAGCACAAACTAAAAAAACACTGGTACTTCATATTTACAGGTACATGTCAAAAAATTAGAATATCGTGAAAAAGTTCAATATATTTTGTCAATTATTTCAAAAAGTGAAACTTGTTTATTATATGGATTCACTACACATAGAGTGAAATAAGCCTGTATATCTTGTAATTTTGATCATTCTGGCTTACAGACAATGTAAACACAAAACTCTGTCTCGGAAAATTAGAATATTACACAAGATCAATAAAAAAAGGATATTTTAAACACAAATGTCTGGCTTCTGAAAAATATGTTCATTTCTATACACTCAATACTTGGTTGGGCTCCTTTTGCATGAATTACTGCATTAATACGGCGTGGCATGGAGGAGATCAGCCTACAGCACTATGTTGCTTTTATAGCAACAACCCATAGACTCCTATGGGGTTCAGGTTAGCCGAGTTTGCTGGCCAGTCAAGCCCAGTAACACCATGGTCATTGAAGCAGCTTTTGGTACCTTTGCCAGTGTGGGCAGGTGCCAAGTCCTGCTGGAAAATGAAATCAGCATCTCCAAAGAGCTTGTGGAAGCATGAAGTGCTCCAAAATGTCCTGGCAGATGGCTGCTATGTTGACTGTGGACTTCGGAAAACACAGTGGACCAACACCAGCAGATGACTTGGAACCACAAATCACCTCTGACTGAGGACTCCAATATTGAACTTCTTCACAATATTCTAATTTTCTGAGACACTTTGGGTTTTCATTATCTCTAAGCTAGAATCATCAAACTTACAAGAAAACAGGCTTGAAAAATTCACTCTATGCGTAATGAATCTATATAATGTATGAGTTTCACTTTCTGAAATGATTGACAACAAATATTGAACTTTTTCATGAAATTGTAATTTTCTGAGATGTACCTGTACCTTATAGGTGCTGGTGGTGAACCTTGTCCTCTGTCGGACTCTCTCAGTGGGCTGCAGAGGATGTCTGGAGGAATCTTTGGGTTTAACCAGCATGAATTCACAGCCACACGGCGACAGTTGTAACTGGACTCCGTTTCCATAACGAACATCCACCGACTCGTCCTCATACATGATCATCAGACTGACACCGACGCCGGTTTCCATCGTTAAAACCTACAAGCGGGACTCAATTTTTCCTGGTTGGTAGCCGCGCTGAAACTCAAAACACAGTGACGCTAGGGACGCGTCGGGCTACGTCATCAGGTGGAGACAATTTTTGGCAACAACAAAAAAACAATCAAAATACGAAAGTAGTTTAGAAAGGTTTTTTTTTCCAGGGCTTTATTGAAAATTACAAAAATAAACATTTCTGGCACGTTTTCACAGTACATACCTTGCATAAGTGTAGAAAGAATGTTAGGTGAACATCAATCAACAGTAAAGCTTATTATAATAATAACATCAATATTGTAAATTCAGAGCAGTTGAAATAAAATAAAAATAAATAGACAAAGATAAAATAGGCTACATATAAAACAAAACAGTCTAAATGTTGTTTTCAATAATGGGGATTCTAATAAGTTTTAACTGTTCATTTGAGTGGGAAACATTTTCAAGATATACAATTTGTGTGCCTTTGTTATTGTTAGAATTTTTAGTACAATTTGAATTTGAATTCATCCATGAAGACAATAAATTGGGGGGTAGTTTAGAAAGTTGCACCAACTTTTGTGGCATTTAAAATTACTTGAAAATCTTATTTAAGTTATTTTAACTGTTTTTTTTTCTTTCTCTGTTTAAAAAAAAGATGTTTAGTAAAAAGTAATGCAAGACTGGTTAACCAACAGTTTAAAAAAAATCACAGCCTAAAACATTTTCTTTTAAATAACATGTTTACCTCCTTTGAAGAGTTATTAATCTAAATGTCAAGTATGTATTTAACAGTGGAATGTAACTGAGTACATTAACTTGTAGGTACTTAAGAACAAGTCTGAGATACTCGTACTCTACTTGAGTATTTCCATTTTAAGTAACTTTTTACTTCTACTTTCTCTGCATTTTGAGGCAAATTTTGTACTTTTTACTCCACTTCATTTATCTGACAGCTTTAGTTACTTGTCAGGTCAAATTTAACATAAAAAATATGATCAATTTAAAGTGATTAGACATTTTTTAATCAAACCTCAAAACAGTGTAATAAGTAGTTAAAATGACCCCTACCTTTTTTTTTTTTAAAAAGTAAATGTTTCTTACATAAATGCATCAATTGAAATAATCTAATAATATATTGGGAATGTGAACTTGTGTAGTAATTTTGCATAAGGGATCTGAAGTAATGCACCCCAATGCAAAACTGCATTGCCAACAGACATTATTTCATATATGTCCCTACGCTTTCTCACATCTTGCCAAGCGTTGGCTATTTTCAAAACAAGAGTGTACACATTTTTGATATTGTCTCTTTGCCTTGTTCTGTAATTTAACTTGATAATTGTCCTTTTCTACAATAATCTTCTATGTACTATTCCATCAACCTGCCCAGGGACTACACGTGGAAAATAGCAATCTGCTAGAACCTGGTACAATGTATATTCTCTTGTTGTACAAGGTTAATGTCTTATTGTGCGCTGTCCCTGTTTTGAAGTGCTTAAGTGTTAAAGTGTGGCCACAGTACCAAATATGAAATTAGACTGCCATCCTCAGGAGGGCATTGACAATAATTGTACCAAGTTTTGTATAATAATGCACAAACTATCCCTTTAAGGTGAGGTGAAGATTTAAAATGAAAAACATGATACATTTATTTTTTATTTTTATTTTTTCTGCAGTACTGCGCATGCGCGGCCCGTCGCGCTACTGCGCACGCGTGGCCCCGTTGCGCATGCGCGGCTTTGTAACGCTTCTGCGCATGCGCGGTCTAAAATATAAAATAAAATAAAATAAAATAAAATAAAATAAAATAAAATAAAATAAAATAAAAATAAATAATAACTTTAAATAAGTTTTGGTGTATGTGCGATCATTTGGGACAAAGAATAAAAATAAAGAATCATTCGAAATACAATAGGGACCTCGCAGGTCGTTGCCTGCTCGGGCCCTAAATAACAAATACCTTTTCCACCACTGGTATTTAAACAGGTGTTTTGTATGGCATTGCAGATGTTGCTCATACATAGTCAAAGACAGCTTGATGGTCTTGTCTACCAGTACAAGTAGTTTTTTCATCAGTGCTGATTCAATAAACTGTGAAATTAAAGTAACCAACAACAGGATTTTGATTTTAAGACTGACTCCTCCTCGGTTTCCAAAAAGATTTAGTAAACATGACCTCAGTCAGTGTCCTAAATGGTAGATAGGGCCCGAGTGCACTTCACGTAATTCTACATATGACCTGCAGGGGGCAGCAAAACGATGTCGCTGCGTGCTGGCTGCCGCAGCAGAACAGAAGAAGCAGCAGCAGCAGTGCTCGGGTCTCGATCGTTGCTCTCAAGACGCATTCAGGCAATTAAAGAAGTGATGCTCCACACTGCGATGTTTACCCCGCCAGTCTCCTCTTTCGCAGTAGACACGCCGGAGCTGCAATGAAGGTGACTTTTTTCTTTACTCAACCTCTGATCGGATTTCAGCTCTGCTTAGTCTATCGCTGTTAGCAGCAGGCAGCTAACGTTAGCTTAACGAAACGCAAGCTTGATGTCGCTGACGTTATGTTACCTAGCCTGGATAATAGACAGCAAACCTGACAGCTGTCAGTAAAAACATCCACTTGACTGTAACGTTATGGATGTGAATTTTTAGGTACATTTATTTAAAGATATGTTTTGCTATCTTTTTGCTTCCATTGGACGTTAACCCTATGGAGTCTTGGGCTATTTTGTCAATTTTTTAATCATATAATTTAATGTATATAATATACACCACTTAAAAATGTTTAAATGCCATGCTGGTATATATATTTTTCAGCACAACCTCACCTATATCAACATTTTGAAACAAAAGGAAACAACATGAATGTGATCTTGTGATTGTGTGTGATCCTGTCATACAACTCTGGTTTTTATTCTAGTGTGACTCTATTTTATTTGTGTCTTGTGTGTTTAGCGTAACAATTTTGCTAACTTTGTGTCTTTTGTTGTGTCTTTTTTTTAGTTATTTCGTGTCTTTTTTGTGTCTTCTGTGTGTTTTTTGTCTTCTCATTTTGTGTCTTTTTTAGTCATTTTGTGTCTTTTTTTTTGTTGGTCATTTTGTGTCTTTTTTAGTCTTTTAGTCCAACATAAATGTGATTTTGAATCTTTTTCTTACTTTCAAAACACTATCATGCTCAACAAAGAATTTGATATGTTGCAAATGTGAACAAAGGTTGCAAATATAACATATAAGAGGGTTACATCCAGTTCTATCATTTTATACAAAATATATTTGACCTTGTCTCCAGTTTTACTTGGTATATCATCATCAAACTGAAACTGGCCTCATGGAGTTTACAGCCAGAACTTTAGAGGTAAATTTACAGTAGGGCTCCACGCTGCTTTGTTTTCTAGTCTGGATGTGATGAAGAAGTCATGCTTTGGCGTTTTTGGAGACTGCAGAGGGTTAACGTCAACCGCTTATCACAAATATGTAAACTCTGCAGCTAGCTTATAGTTGAGTGTTTCAGTTGTGTTTTGACAGCTCTAGCCTTTTACTCTTCTTGTGTGCACCGCTTGTGCTTTATTCTGTTGAACTAGCACTGTGGGTAAAGACATCAAGTTATCTAATCTACAATAAGCACCCATACGTGGCCTCTATACAAACAATAGGACTTATTTCTGTGGTAACCATATGTATGAATGGTGCTGTTATGGAGGCACCCATTCATATTCAACTGTATATAACAGTGATTTAAAGGTTATATTAGATTATGAAGTGGGCACAGTTTAGGTAAATGGATTGGTTACAGAGGAGGAAATGGGTATATTCTCCTATATACAGTCATGGAAAAAATTATTAGACCACCTTTGTTTTCTTCATTTTCTTGTTTAGTTTAATGCCTGCTACAACTAAAGGTACATTTGTTTGGAAAATATAATGATAACAACAAAAATAGTTCATAAGAGTTTAATTTAAGAGCTGATGTCTCGCCATTTTCCATAGGTTTCTTGATAATAACCAAAATCATTATCAAGAAAACCATGGAAAATGGCTAGATATCAGCTCTTCAATTAAACTCTTATGAGCTATTTCTGTTATTATATTTGTCCAAACAAATGTAACTTTAGTTGTACCAGGCATTAAAATGAACAAGAAAATGAAGAAAATCATTTTATCCACGACTGTATTTCAATATATGAGAGGTGGGTTTACTGTAAATCAACAGAAAAAGAAGTGCACCACTATATCTACAGCATCAACAAAATCAAGGTGAAGTCCTAAATGAATTTTTTTTTCTGACTGTCAGGCAGGGGCCTCGTCCATGTGGGCTTCATGCTGTGGTCTGCTGAATGAAGTCATGGGTACTGGGGCCGTCAGAGGCCAGCAGCCAGGGTTTGGGGCCGGTGCTGGACCCTTCAGATTTGCCCCCAGCGCGGGATACTCCACATACCCGCCTACCAGCTCAGGGAGTCCCAGCCTTGTATGCAAGGCCTGCGGTCAGGCTTTCTCAGTCTTCAGGAGGAAGGTAGGTGTCTGAATGTTCTGTGAGATGCCAGTAAATGTTAATTTGTCTACTGACTTAATGAGATGGTGCATGTGTAGAAGCACAGGGGGATTGTAGATTAATATTTTAGGCAGTAGTACTAATTACTTGCTGTACTTTGCTATGGAGTCATCTAGTTCTTGGCATGTTGATAGAGTGCATGGTTTTATGCCTATTTTTTCCAGCCAATGGACATAAAATTAAATGAGCAATAAATTAAGCTTGTATAAGCAAAAAACCTGAAAGATTAGTTTAAAAATATTCTTAAATTTTAGTCATTACTACAAAGAAAGTGTTCAATTTATGAAACACTTCAGCAGAGCACAAGTGACTGCTGTTTTCTGACGAGCTGTAACAATATTTAGTCGTGTGACAGACGAACAAAGGCCAAACTTAATTTGATTTATACCCCGAGGGCTACTAATTTCTAATGAAAAGGCTGTGCTGTTCTAGCTGATTGCAAAGACAGATGGACACCATACTTCGCTCTGTAATATCATCACTGAGTGCTCATGTTCATGTGTGGCTCAGGGTCTCATTCTGTCTGAACCCTGTGCTTCACTCACTCACCGTGCCAGTGTAATCCCACGTCTTGCATTTATTACTGTTTGATGTTTGTCACTTAAAAGAAATGAGCTGCCTCCTGTCTCTGTGCCTGGAGAGGTAGAGCAGATGTGAGTGATTGAAAAATGCACGCAAGGTCTACTGGCGTTGATCTGCTTTACAGTAATTGGTTAAATGTTGTCTCACTTTTCCTACTTTCTTTAATTTTATGTCATATTACAATTTAATGTTGGTGGGGTGTCGTTGTATAGAAATATTTGGACACACTTGTTTGTCAAATGCAGCATCTTTTATGAGGGAGTTCTGGCAGTAACACATGGTAGAAGTTGTCCCAAATCCCAAATTGCCTTATTCCCTTCATCTTGTTTTTTTTTTCACTTTGTTTCTGCAGTATATTTGCTGCGACTGCAAGAAGAGCTTCTGCTCGCTGTGCTCCGTGCTTCAGGAGAATCTGCGCATTTGTGCCACATGTCATTTGCTGAAGGCAACAGCATTTCAGCGGCCGCGGCTCATGCGCCTACGAGTCAGGGACCTGCGTCAGTACTTGCTGCTCCGTAACATCCCCACCGATACCTGCAGGGAAAAAGAAGACCTGGTGGACTTGGTGCTCTGTCACCAAGGTATTGAGGAAGAGGAGGACCACGACACGAACAGCCTCCACTCTCGTTCCCTGTATACGCCGACCCCTTCTACCACGCAGTCAGCCTCAGAGCTGTCAGCTTTTGTCGCCTCTCCAGAAGAGCAGCTCAGCAGGAGTGATAGCTCTGATAACAACCAGGTCAGGACTGGCTTTAAAACATGTATGATTTTGATAAGCACCACACATTGGCCATATCATCGTAATTATTTGATGGACACATAATTATCTCTCCAAACATCTCAATAAAACTAGTCATTATATGGTTCATTGCTCATCCTTTCATTCTAGCTTTACTACAGTTTGTAAGCCTGTTAAAAAGAAAGTGATCAGGATTTTAGGCAAATAGTAAGAGTGAATAAGTGCCACAACTATAAATACTTGTTCTTGGCCTGCTTAGGGAGCAGTAAGCTTTTCCATGAATGTACGGTATGAGACATTGTTGTTCCCAAGGTATCAGTGAGCTGTCTGACTCTAATCCTGATCCTCTGTTAGTAATTGGCTTGTTTCTTGCATGTAGTGCACACTAATGTTCAGGGTTGGGAGGATTAAAAATGTACTCCAATATAATAACAAATGACCTGTTAAAATTTTTTATCACTGACGTAATCCAACTATTAAAATATTCAAGTCACATGATTTGATTATTTTCTGTTACTTTATTTCATTACTGGAAGGCAAAGTTTGTGCTCTATTGTGATGCTGTTACGCCTTTCTGTTTAAATAAATGGCAACTGGCATCCGTTGTTAAAATTGTAATCCAGCTAATGAGCTCCAGTTTTACTAAATTAATCGGTAAATTGATTCCATCTTTATTTACTTGTGACTTGTAGCAACAGAGTTCCTTTTTGTATCCTACTTACCAAGCTTGCTAATATTTTTTATGGCTGATTTTGTGTTGCAGGATACAGGTGATACCACATCTGTTTCTCTCCTCAACTTGGACCACAGTGAACTCACTCCTGAGGTAATCCGTCACTGCTCGTTTCATTATGAAATCATTCAAGTATTGACAAATGTATTTTATTTCTGTTGCTGATGTTGATACCAGAGTATAAGTAGGAATAATTGGTGACACAGCCATAGGCCTATATATCATTTTGTGTTCCAACATTTAAAGTGCAAGGCTGGATCTGAAAAAAAACAAAAGCAATACTATCCAGTGTATATGAGATTCCACTGCACAGCACAGCGTTTTTTTGCTGAGCATGCTTTATGAAACAGCTTTCGCCAATGCTTCAACAATTGTGTGTTTGTCTGCCAGAAGTTTTTTGTTGATTGTTATATACATTTCAACCAGTTTCTCACCAAGTCCATTTTTTGTGGAGCTGAGGAGACCTCCTAACTGGGAGAATCTGACTGTAATGGTGGCAGTGGCACTCTTACATTCCCTTTCTTTTGCCAAGTTTGTCAAAGGAATCTCAACGTCCAGTAATATTTAGTTTCTAACATCTTGATTGCTGCTCCTTCAGGTCAGTCCTCAGACACGACGTCGGGCCAGAGCGTCTCTGTCAGACATCTCCAGCTTGAGGGACATCGAGGGCCTGTCTGTCAGGCAGCTGAAGGAGATCCTGGCCAGGAACTTTGTGAACTATTCAGGGTGCTGTGAGAAGTGGGAGCTGGTGGAGCGTGTCAGCAGACTGTACAGAGAGACAGAGGAGAACAGGAAATCATGTGGGTATTAACTTTGTCAGTCCCAGTAAATAATGTGCTTTAGTTTGGCAGTTGTTGGCCTTAAAATATCTAAAAATCTATTGTGGCTGCTGTGCAGAGTACAGGCTGTATTCTAATATAGCTTGTGTGCAAGTGGCTATAATAATTTTAATTTATTTTTTTTGCAGTGGAAAATGTGAGCAGTACTGTAACCACAGGTAAGCTGTCACTCAACCGTACATTGCACATTGTCCTAGATGTCAGTATTGAAAACCACATCCTGTTTTTAACCGAGGAAACCTAATAGCTCAGCTTCCTCTAACAATGAATAATTCCTAATAGTTCACATTTAACTGCACTGATCACAAGCAGAGTCATATAAATGAGTTTTCTCATTCAGAATCATGATGAAATGTCTCTTGCTTGCTTTACTCCTCCCACACTAAAGTGGTGGCCTTCCCCCCTCCTATCTGCAACGGGGCCATCGGAGGTAAGGCTTATAGATTCCTCGCCACTGTTGCCGTGGTCACAGGCACCACCTGTGACGTGCCTCTCCATCATACGAACAGTGTTGCCACCACATCTGTATGCACTGTAAATCCATTCTCATTCATGATCTCCTCTTTGTGAAATCCCTACACGTGGTCCTTCTCTGTGGAATGGCGTTTAATGTGAGGATGAAAATGAATGAATCATTTTTCCAGCTCGAGAACAGAGAATTCAGTTTCTTGTCTCATGCTCCAGAAACATTGATCCACCATGAGATCAATCTCCCCTTGTCATCTATTCATGTGCTTTAATGTGTGAAGCGAAGCATACCGAGAGCTGCAGTATGTCGCCTGTGTATATTCACTTTCTTACCAGCACGCTACGGCAGTGATAAAGACTGTAGCCGTGACATTTTTGAGGAGATTGCGAGCATGACCTCACCAAGATAAGGCACACTGGATAAGATTGGGTGTTTTATTAAGCTGCTGAGTTTGTTGCTGGCCCCTTGTCCCTCCTCAATGCATGATATATCACTCTGTTTTTATGCTAAAAGCAGTTTTCTTACCTTTCCAATCACCTCTCTGTGCCTTTCTCAGACGGGGAGAAGGGTCCCCTGACGATCCACGACGACAACCTCTGCAGGATCTGCATGGACGCTACGATCGACTGCGTCCTCCTGGAGTGCGGTCACATGGTCACGTGCACCAAGTGCGGCAAGAGGATGAACGAGTGCCCGATCTGCAGGCAGTACGTCGTGAGGGCCGTGCACGTCTTCAAGTCCTAATGCGCCACGCCGCAGCGCCGCAGCACCTGCTTCAGAGCTGCAGCTCACACTGAGACTGTAACCTTAAAAACCATGCAGCTCATAACCTTTGAATCCCCAAAAGACTTACTTTGTGGATGTTCCATGTTTGTATTCCCTACAGCTCTCACATTATTTGCACATTGAAATATTATGAGAAA